>NC_073249.2:60615833-60921250 GCF_029289425.2 Pan paniscus
CATGTCCCTACAAAGGACATGAACTCATCCTTTTTTATGGCTGCATAGCATTCCACGGTGTATATGTGCCACGTTTTCTTAATCCAGTCTATCACTGATGGACATTTGGGTTGGTTCCAAGTCTTTGTTATTGTGAATAGTGCCTCAATAAACATACATGTGTATGTGTCTTTACAGCAGCGTGATTTATAATCCTTTGGGTATATACACAGTAATGGGATGGCTGGGTCAAATGGTATTTCTAGTTCTAGATCCTTGAGGAATGGGCAAAAACTGGAAGTATTCCCTCTGAAAATTGGCACAAGACAGTGATGCTGTCTCTCACCACTCCTATTCAACATAGTATTGGAAGTTCTGGCCAGGGCAATCAGGCAGGAGAAAGAAATAATGGGTATTCAATTAGGAAAAGAGGAAGTCAAATTGTCTCTGTTTGCAGATGACATTATAGTAGATTTAGAAAACCCCATTGTCTCAGCCCAAAATCTCCTTAAGCTGATAAGCAACTTCAGCAAATCTCAGAATACAAAATGAATGTGCAAAAATCACAAGCATTCCTATACACCAACAACAGACAAACAGAGCCAAATCATGAGTGAACTCCCATTCACAACTGCTTCAAAGAGAATAAAATACCTAGTAACCTAACCACAAAAATTTTAACTGTGTGGGTACACTTTTCAGTTAGCTATATTTAACAATTCCACAATATATTTATACTTCAAAACATCATATTGCACACAATAAATACAATTTTAGATGTGGTTTTAAAATAAATACATTTGAAAAACATTTTCTCTAGACTTTTTATTTCTATTTAAACAAATCTGTGTAATTTTTGGTTACTTAATTGTGTATTTATTTGGTCACATGATTTTTGTTTGTTTGTTTAATTCTAGGAAGAAGAATGCCAGCTGAGATCACAAGAACATTTGAAGGAATTTAAAACAAAAATACCTAAAACTGGGCATTATGTGATTGTGTTGTATGGAAGATAAACTCTACTAAGTGTGTTAGACAAGTCCCCATAAATTACACAAGGTAAGGAGGAACACACACACACACATTGGTGAAGTTATACATGAGTTCATAAATTACCTGTACAGCAGCAGTCAGGCTCAGTACCCTAAGGTATGAACCTCTGCTGTTGGTCCAAATTACTTCCCAAATGAGATGACTCAAGAGTAGACAATATGATTTGTCAAAATTCTACAGTAATGAAATGATGGGCCCAAAAGGATACATGTTAATTATAAATATGATTAAGAAAATACATAAAATTGAATGTTATTAACCCTATTTTTGAAGACTTTAAAGCCATATTATTTTAAAACTTCCCTATTCTATACGTTCCAAACAAGTAAAATTGGGAGAAAAGTAGTGATTTCAATTATACTTTTTTTTTTATCCAGCAACTCTGTAATTAATGTGATTCAACTGTTAGACTGTTTCATTGCTTAGAACATAAACTAAAAATTGTTTTATTCATTATCCTTGAGTTAAAAACATAACTGCTGAGACTTTTTAAAAAGTTTCTTTGGTTATCTTAACATATTTTGTAAAACAAACAACAACAACAACAACAAAACACTTGTAATCATAGGGAAAAGTAACCCACTTTAATTATTAAAATTGTTTTCTATGCACAGGTGGTGTTTCTTTATTTAATATTTCCCATTTGGATTTTTAAGAGCCATAGCAATATCCTTGAATTAAATACACGGCTGCACTTAATACTTTCTACCTATTTTTTCCTCATTATTTCTTTTATATACTTATGCAAGTATATTTAATATAATGGAAGGAACTAATGATATATAATAATTCTTAACTTATAAAATATTTATAGCTCTTAAACAAATTTGTATTTATAATTACTTTAGCAAAAAATATTTTAGTAGTAAAAGTTTTAAGACTCTTGATACTCAAGGAAAATATGTATTTAGGAGATAAATAAGGGTGAAAAATCCAAATGGACATAATTTTTAAAATTTTTCCTCAGGGCTAGCATATGCAATTTGTTGAGAAGCTAAAAACAGAGTTTGCTATAAAAATAATCTAATATCACGTTACTTCACAGAGAACCTTTATTAATAAATATCAAATATGCCCCCAAAATGCATTAGTAAACCATTCTAGTTTTCTTTTAGAAAAGAATATGTTTCCAATGATAAATTTATATTTTAAATATAACAGTAAAATTTGATCCGAGTGAAATCAACCTAGATATTTATAATCATATAATCTATATGTAAGTGATTTGTTTTATTGTAATAGTGAATTACTAATGTTTCTGACACAGTTTGAGATTTGCAAATTTTCCTAAAAATCCTTTTAATATTTGCATCAAAATTATAACCTTTCCACATGTCAATGCTGCTTATAATATGTGAAGTAACTTGTCTGACTCTGTGTTGTTATAAAGGAATACCTGGGCAATTAATCAATTTATAAAGGAAAGAGATTTATTTGACTCATAGTTCTTTGTTTGTTTGTTTGTTTTTGTTGTTGTTGTTGTTGTTTTGACAGAGCCTCACTCTGCCACTCAGGCTGGAGTGCAGTGGCACGATCTCAGCTCACTGCAACCTCAACCTCTCGGGTTCAAGTAATTCCTGAGTCTACTTCCTGAGTAGCTGTGATTACAGGTGTGTGCCACCACATCCAGCTGGTTTTAGTAAAGAGAGGGTTTCACCATGTTGGGCAGGCTGGTCTCAAACTCCTGATCTCAAGTGATCTGCCCAAAGTGCTGGTTACAGGTGTAAGCCACTGCACCTGTCCTGGTTTACAGTTTTCCATGCCCTACAAGAAGCATAACTCCAGTGAGGGCCTCAGGACGCTTCCACTCATCACAAAAGGCAAAGGGGAGTTAATGTGTGCAGAGATCACATGACAAGAGGGGTGGCAAGAGAGAGGGTAGGGAGATGCCAAGCTCTTTTTAAAAATCATTTCTCACAGAACCTAATAGTAGAGCAAGAACTCACTCATTACTTCAAGGATATCACCAAGATATTCATGCAAGATCTGGCCTCATGATCCAAACACCTCCCATTAAGCATTGCCTCCAACATTGCAGATTTGGAGGGTATCAATATCAAAGCTATGTCATACTATGAGCTGGTTAGGAATGAAAAACATTGTGCTCTAAAATCAAAAATTTTTGAAAGGGTATATGTATAGCCTATACTAATAAAAAGTAATTATAATACTTATAGTTTATGAAGTTTTACTCTTAAAAACCTTATACACATATATTGCATTTAATATTTACATGGGATAATATGCATAATATATTTTCCCAAGGCATTTAATAAAGTTTGAACAGGTTAAAAGAAAGATCTGATTATATAGAGACCAACTATGTATTACTTGTATTAACTAGCATTAGTACTGTAATTTCAATGTAATTGCACCCTGTAATTATCCAATGCCTTGCCTTCATCTGTTCCATTTCTTTCTTTACTTCAGAGTCTTCAATCTCTTCCTCTCATTTGTGAAGAAACACCAGAAGTGATCATTCTTCTCCGGAAGTCCAAGCAGCCCAGAAATTTTAAATAAGATATTCTTGACAAAAGAATTGCAAAAACAAAATGCAACTTTTTGAAGCTCTCTACAAAATTAGTAACAACAACAAAATAATAAGTATATTTTTCCAGGAATATAATAGAACTGAAAGTGTCAATAAAAATTTTTTGTTCAGGCTCAGTGGCTCATGCCTGTAATCCCAGCACTTTGGGAGGCCAAGGCAGGCAGATCACCTGAGGCCAGGAGTTCCAAATCAGCCTGGCTAACATGGTGAAACCCCATCTCTACTAAAAATATAAAATTGCTGGGTGTGGTGGTGCACACCTGTAATCCCAGCTACTTGGGAGGCTGAGGCAGGAGAATCACTTAAACCAGGGAGGCAGAGGTTGCAGTGGGCTGGAATCACACCATTGTGCTCCAGCCTGGGTGACAGAGTGAGACTCTGTCTCAAAATAAAAGAAAAAAGAAAAAAAAATTGACAAAATTGTGCTGAAAGAAATACTTTTTGGTTTGTTTGATTGAAAGGGAAAAATGTTGTTTTTACTTGTATCACTGATGTAGTTCAGATTTATAAAGGGTTTTGGTGCCTCATCTTATAGAGAATGTAGATTATATATGACTTCTTTGTGGGTATCTACTATCTTAAAGTTATCCTCACCATAGGATGATGTAATTCAACAAACCTGAATGATATTTTCCTTTTCTAAATAAAATACTATATGTAATTATATTTTTACTTTAATTATTAATAGATGCTACATATGAAGTTATTTTGGCTCTCTGCTCCTCTCATTCGACAGACAGCCACATCTCATGCAGCACCAGCTGCATCCATGAAACACCATAATGAAAGTGAAGGCTGAAGTAAACAAATTTGGCCATATCGAGGACCTGTCACCAGGTCTCCTTTTAACTCTGGCGAAAGAGATATTGTCACCATCAATGACCCTTTCATTGACCTCAACTGCATAGTCTAAGTGTTCTTGTTTGATTCCACCCATGGCAGGTTTCATGTCACTGTCAAGGCTGAGAAAAGGAAGCTTGTCATCAAAGGGAATCCCATTACCATCTTTCAAGAGCAAGATCACACCAAAATAAAATGAGCTGATGTTTATGCTAATTATGTTGTGGAGTCCGGTGATATCTTCACTATCATGGAGATGGCTATGACTCATTTAATGGGGGAGCCAAACGGGTCATTATCTCTGCCCCCTCTGGTGACATCCTTATGTTCATGATGGGCATGTACCATGAGAAGTATGAAAACAGCCTCAAGATGGTCAGCAATGCCTTTTGGGCCACCAACTTCTTAGGTCCCCTGGCCAAGGTCATCCATGGCAACTTCAGCATCATGGAGGGACTCACGACCTCAGTATATGCCATCACTGCCACATAGAAGGCTGTGGATGCCCCCTTTGGGAAACTGTGGCATGATGGCCACAGGGCTCTCCAAAACATCATCCCTGCATCTACTTGTGCTTCCAAGGCTGTGGTCAAGGTCAAACCTCACTGGTATAGCCTCCTGTGTTCCCACTACCAACATCTCACTCATGGACCTAACCTGCCGTTTGGAGAAACCTGCCAAATATGATAACATCAAGAAGGTGGTGAAGCAGGCACTGGAAGCCCCCTCAAGAGCATCCTGGGCTACACTGAGCACCAGGCTGTCTTGTCTGACTTTAACAGTGACACTCACTCTTCCACCATCGATGCTGGGGCTGGCATTGATAGATTTGGCTACAGCAACAGAGTGGTGGACCTTGTGGTCTACATGACCTCCAAGGAGTAGACCTCCATACCATCAGCCTCAATGAGACTAAAAGAGGAAGAGAGAGGCCCTTAGCTGCTGAGGAGTCCCTGCTCCACTCAGCCCACACCATACTGAGAATTTCCTCTCCTCACTGTTTTCATGCAGACTCCCTGAAGAGGGAGGAGCTTTGGTAGCCCTGCCTTGTTCTGACCATCAATAAATTCCCCTATACTCATTAAAAAAAAGAAGAAGAATGGAAAAAAAGAAATTATTTTTTGTTCTATTGAGACTAGATGTGATTAAACAACTCACAGATTGTCACTGTAACTGGCCTTTAAGGCTCGTAGGAGTGAAGATGGGTTTTACATCAAGTTTTTTTTTAATTTTTATATTGAGCTGAAAAAAGTGTAGGTAGTTTGTCGAGTCTATTTTTTTGGAAAAAGGAAGACCTAAGAGACATTTTATAATTGATTATTTCATGAATCTCATGCTTTGCCTGAATGTATTTCTCATGTTTTTCAATATATCATCCTGTTTTTTTGTGCTATTCTTTTCTTTCGGATATACTCTATGTCAAATATGACATATCTGAAAGAAATGCATCACTTGAGTAACTATATCGAATGACTCACTATTTTCACAATGAGAAGCACTAATGAGAAGTCTAAAAACAGAAGAAGGAGATCTAGCTATTTACTTCTTTATTTTGTTCCTGGTTTACTACCATTCTAAAAGTGGCAATAATATATGGTACAGCTCTTGTCAGTTATTACCTCTTCCACAGATCGAACTGTCTTTGTAGTTGTAGGAGATTTTCCCTATTTTCCACATTACTTCTTTGCTGGACTAGAGATAGTTATTTCAATATCCCTGGAAAAATTGTTTCAAGTTCCATCAACATTACAGATAGAAATAACTGTTGCTAGCACAATCAAATAAGTAAAACAGTGACTATATAGATACTTGTATGTAAGTATACACTAAGGAATTTTTTTTTAATTTAATTTATAAATTTTAAGAGAAAAACATTGAAAAATATTATTTCAAATCTGGAAAAGAAAACAATATAATTGCATTATTCCAAGTGAAGACAGGAAAGCCAGTATATTTTGATAAGAATGACTTACTAGTGGTTGGTTTGATTGTTTACATGTTTATTTTAATTGGTAAATAACTGTACCATTACGATTAATATATAATGTTTAGTATTAGCCCAATTAGAACTACTAAATTTGTTCTTCCTTCAGAGTACATTGATCCCATAGCATATTGATGTCATCAAAGACCATAGTTCTTCCAAACTCACCTGGACAATGGCAAAATGTATAACGTCAACTATGTTCAAAATTTAATATAAACAACAACTTGGACTCATCTTCAATTGCTTTTACTTCAATTTATTATCAATACAGCTAATGATGAATGTAAACAATACAGAGTATGAAGGTAAAAGCAAACAGGTCAATGTAATGTCCTTAAGATTAGTTCCTCCTGGGAATGCATTGATGTTTGTTGTTCTAAGCAGGCAAAATGCTCTGAGAGCATTATTCAGGCGGGTCCTTCACTCTGTTTTGCCTGCTTAGAACAACAAACATCAAATTAAGTAGTTCTAATCTAATCCTCCCTTTTTGAGATCAAACATCACATATAATTTCCATGTTAGTATAAGGTAACTTTAAAAAACTTTATAGGAGTATATTCATGTACCTTACACTTCACACATTAAAATTATACAATTCAAATTTTTAGTACATTTATGCAATTGTGAAAACATTATCACCATCAAATTAAGAACGTTTTTCAACCCAGAATAAATTCTGTAGTCATCAGTAGTCATTCCCCATTTCTCACCAAACCATCAGCCCTAGGGCATCACTAATATACTCTCTGTTTCAATAAATTTGCTTACTGTGGACATTTCAAACAAATAAAATCATAGAATATGCATTATTTTGTGAAGGGTTTCCTTCACTTGGAAAAATTGTTTCAAGTTTCAACTACAATACAGCATTTATAAGCACATATATTTCTTCATTAATTTTATTGCAAACAATATTCATATATACATCACATTTCTTTCATCAGTTGATGTGAATTTTTGAGCTTGCCATTTTTTGGTTATTGTGAATGATGGTGCTATTAACACCTATGTACATGTCTTTGTGTAGACATATGTTTTCATTTCTCTTGGGTAAATATCTAGGAATGGAATTACCGGATCATAGAGTAAATATATGTTTTACATGTTGAGATACTGCCAAACTGTTCTGCACAGTAGATGCACAATTTTTCATTCCTTCTAACAATGTTAAAGCCTAAAATTTTTCTGCATACTCACAAATACGTGTTTTCAGCTGTAATTTTAAAATTATAGCCATCCTAGTAGGTGTAAACTGTTATCTCTCTGTGGTTTTGATTTTCATTTCCCTGATGGGTAAAAATATTGAATAACTTTTCTTTATGTTTCTTTCTTTCTTTTTTTTTCTTTTTTAGTTAAAAACAGGCTCTCACTCTGTCATCAGGTTGGAGTGCAGTGTCACAATCATAGCTTACCTCAAACTCATGAGCTCAAGTGATCCTCACAGCTCAGCCTCTCAGGTAGCTAGGACTACAGGCACACAACACCATGACTAGATACATTTTGTTGTTTGTTGTTGTTGTTGTTGTTTCTTCTTGTAGAAATAGGTCCTCACTATGTTGTCCAGATATGTCTCATTATTCCTGTAGTAATTTTCCAGTTTCAAATACAGGATTATTAACTATAGTCATCATGCTGTATATTAGAACTCTATACTTCATCCTACACTACTGCTACTTTTTTTTATTCTTGAACGTTTCATTGATACAAAAGATTTGTACATATTTATTGGGATTATATAACTTTTTTTACATGCGTAGAATGTGTAATGATCAACTCAGGGTAATTAGGAAACCCAACACATCGAGCATTTATCATTTTTCTTGTTAGGAACATTTCAAGACTGTTTGCTATTTATTTTGAAATACACAAACTATATTCAATCTGCTCTGCTATTGAACATCATAATTTATTCTTTCGATCTGAATTTATGTTTCTACCCATATACCAATCTCTCTTCACCCACCTCTCCCCACCACCACCACCACCACCACCACCACCACCACCATACACACAGCCATCCTGGATTTGGTAACTAACTCCATGAGTTGGCACTCTCTAACTGGCAATGAGATTAAATTTTTAGCTCCCACATACTAGTAAGTATATGCAGCATTTGCCTTTCTGTGCCTGGCTTATTTCACTTGACATAATGTCCTCTAGTTCCATCCATGTTGCTGCAAATGATCCAACATTATTCTTTTTTTGGGGGTTAAATAGCCTTCCATGTGTGTTTGAGTGTGTATATATATACACGTGTGTATATAATATATAATACATAACACATTATATATAATACATAATATACATACATATTATATTTTATATAATATACACATGTGTATATATACACACACAAACACATACAAATATATATATAACCTACATATATGAGGTTTTATATATATTTATATATAGGGTTTTATATATAGGTTTTATATCTATATATGCTTTATATATAGTTTATGTATATAACCTCACATATATAAAACACCTCATATATATATTTACATGTATACAACCTATATATATGTAAAGCCTCATATATAGATTAAATATGTGTGTGTTTCTGTGTGTACACATATTATATAAAATTATATATAAAACCTCATATATATATACACACATGCACACATATATAGATATGAGGTTTACTTTATCCATTTGTTCACTGATGGATGCTTAGATTGATTCCCTGTCTTTGCTACTATGAATATTGCTGCTATAAATATGTGATATGATAGCTTTTTTTGGTTTTGACTTGCCTTTCCCTCATGATTAGTGATATTGAACACATTTTTATACACTGGCCATTTGTATATCTTCTTTGAAAAACTGTAAATTTAGGTTGTTTTCTAATTTTAAAATCAGTTTTTTTGTGCATGTGTGTTATTGAGTTGTGGGAGTTCCTAATGTATTTTTAGATATTAACTCCTTGCAAGATACATGGTTTGCAAATATTTTCTTCCAACACACATCCTGACTTTTTCATTTTGCTGTTTCTTTTGCTGTGCATAAGTTTTTTGATTTAATATTCTCACTTGTTTTTTGGTTTGATATTATATTTAGTTTTATTTTTCCTTTGATTGTCTGATTGTTTTGTGTCATATTGAAGCAATCATTGCCAATGCCATTGTCAAGTGTCAGACAACCAAAGGAAAAATATACTTTTTGTTCAAATAAGATATACAAAATGAATAAAAACATTAAGTGTAAGGCCTCACCATATATTTCATTGTAGAGTATTGATGTCAGGCTTTACATTTAGAGTTTTTATTCATTTTGAGTTGATTTTTTTATATGGTATAAGATAAGGATCCTGATTTTTTGTTTTGCATGTAGATATCCAGTTCTCTTAGCAAAATTTAATGGAGAGACTATCCTCTTCCCATTGTGTATTCTTGGTGCTCTTGTACAAAAATTGGTTGATTGTATAGGCTTGGGTTTATTACTGAACTCTCTCTTGTGTTCCATTAGATTATATGTCTGTTTTTATGCCAGTAACATAAATTTTTTTTTAATCACAATTAGGTGTCATGGTTTGGCTTTGTTTCCCCATCCAAATCTCATTTTGAACTATAATCCCATAAACACCATGTATGGTATGAGGGACCTGGTGGAAGGCAATTGAATCATGGGGCTGTTTCCCCCATGGTATTCTCCTAAGTTTTCACGAGGTCTGATGGTTTTATAAGGAGCTTCCCCCTTCACTCAGCTCTCATTCTTCTCCTTCCTGTCACCATGTAAAGACGGATGTGTTTGCTTCCCCTTCCACCATGATTGTAAGTTTCCTGAGGCCTCTGAAGCCCTGCAGATACTGTGACTTGATTAAGACTCTTTCCTTTGTAAATTACCTAGTCTTGGGTATTTCTTCTTAGCAGCATGAGAACAAACTAATAAAATAGATTTATAAAATAATTTGAAATTAAGAAGTGAGATGCCTCCAACTTTGTTTTTCTTTCTCAAGATTGCTATGGCTTTTCAAGGCCTTCTGGTGTTCCACATGAAATTGAGATTTTAAAAAATATTCTGTAAAAATTGTTACTGGGATTTTCATAGGGATTACATTTGCTCAATATACTACTTTGCATAGTATGAACATTTTAACAATATTAATTCTTCCAATATGAAGACTTGGTATATTTCCATTTATTTTTGTCCTTTTAGCTTTTCTTTCATTAATGTTTTATAGTTTTAAATGTACATGTTTTTCCTCACTTTCTTCATTAAATTAATACATCAGAATTATTTTTGATGCAATCTTAAATGGGATTGCTGTCTTGATTTCCTTTTTGAATAGATAGTTGTTTATATAAACACAACAGTTTTTGTATGTTGATTTTGTATACTTCAATTTTACTAAATCTGTATGCATGTGGCATCTTTATCTGGCTTTGGTATCAAGGCAATTCTGGCCTCAAAATTCATTTGGAAGTATTCTCTCTACTTCAATTTTCTGAATAATTTAAGAGAAATTGCTATTGTTTGAATGCTTGCTAGAATTCACCCATGAAGCCATCTCATCTTGTGCTTTTCTTTCTTGGGAGATTTTTGAAAAATGATTATTATAACTACTTTAATCTCTTTGTTTTATATTGCTTTAGTCACATTTTCTGTTTCTTGATTCAGGTTGTATGTTTTAAGAAATTTAGCAATCTCTCTAGGTTGTCAAATTTGTTGGCATAAAAGTGTTCGGCACTGTTCCTTATACTTCTTATATCTGAGGCATCCATTGTAATGCCTGATTTTATTTTGAGTATATTTTATTGGTCTAGATAAAGCTTTATCAATTGAATTTATTTTTTTCAAAAAAACAACTCTTAGTTTCATTGACTTTTTTCTTTTCTATTTTTATTGAATTTATTTTGTACTATTTTTAAAAATTATTTTCTTACTTATGCCATATTTGGTTTTGTTTCTTATTTTTCTATCCCTTGAGGTGTAAAGTTAGGTTGTTTATTTGAGATCTTTCTTCTTTTAATGTAGTTGCTTATATCTATAAAATTCCCTCTTGGTACTAATTTTGCTTCATCCCATCAGTTTTGGTAAGCTGTATTTTTAATTTTATTTAATGTTTAAAATGCTTCTTTGTTCTGTGGGTCCCAGGGGATGTATGAATGCCCCTTGCCATTGGTTCCCAGAGTTAGTGGATTTAGAAGCTAGTCCCTCAGTTGGCAACCATAAAACGTGGTGTGTGAGATGTGTGAACAATGCCCTTCACTACTGAGTGCAAGGCTGGGAGTTAGAAATCCACCTCCCCCTCAATTGTGAGGCATTTTGCCAGGGGTGGTGTTTGTGGCACAAGAATGGTTCAGCTTTTTGTTATACTACTGTTTCCTGGCATCCATAAATTTAGATGACATATCAGCTGTTAATCTTGTTACAGGTCCCTGTATAAGGTAAATTATGTGCTAGAAGATAAATTGCCCCAAAGTCTGATGCAACTAAATTTTGAATGTTTTCAGGTATAGTCTTTATGGTCATTTTATGAGTCTTCATATATTCCAAGTGGCTTCTTCTCAGCTTTTTCTTTGCTTTTTTTTTTTCCTGGTTGTCTCTTAAAAATATAGCTCATTGACATTTAGCTTGTTGCTCTCATGAAGCCACCAGCCTCCTATTAATTGCTTACAAAATTTACATTGTTTTCAACAGTGTCCTTATGCCTTAAATTTCATGGGATCTCTTCTAAATAAAACTTATTCTCTTGGAATGTGCTTCACAACTTTCTCTTTTTACTACCTTCCTTTTTAACTTGTGTAAAACTTTTGCACCACTGCTGTGTATCTGGGGCATGGTGGAATCCAATGGCATAATTGTCTCAGATACATCTCTGCTTTATAATGATGGTACTGGGGAAGAATAGTAGCTTTTGGTTCTCTCAGCTTGTCTCACTTGACATAAAACTCTACCGTATGAATTATGTTAAATGAGGATGGTTGGGCCTCAGTGCTCTTGGTTGGCTGTGCCTAGAGTAGAGCTTCCTGTTTAGAAGTGGAGCATCAGTGGGCAAAAGGTGCTCCAAATCTCTCACCCTCTCTTGGCTTAAAAAGAGCTTCTACAATACAGAGCTAAGGAGAATAAAAAATGCTGTTGTCCTGCCACTCCTGGAGAGATACTGTAGCCCTAGACTGGTAAATGGATGGCAAGAGAGTCCTGTGATCTTGCCTACACACACTTGAGCAGGGAGTCCATCAACATAAGCTATGTGGCTATATTTAAAGAGCAGTGTGTTACAATGGCCACAGCCACTTGATGGTCTTGTCAAGGTTTAGTGCATTTTCTTCAATAAGTATTTATGTATTTGCTGTTTTTCATTAGGACATTCAAATGTATTAAATATTTGTTTTTTAAATAAGTTTCATCTGTTATGGTTGCTTCTCTTGGGAAAGGTATACCATTCCAGACTTTATTTAAAGCACTTTATATTTTTCAAAAAACAAAACACTACCATAAAAATAAAATTCTCATTGTTATATTTGAGTAATAATGTGAAAAATATATATTGCAGAATGAGTAACTCTTCTCTACCTCACATCATGGTATTTTGTGGATATTAAATAATGAAATACATGTAGTTATCTAGCACAGGACTGGCATATAACTGGTTCTTCATAAATTATTCCTCTTTCTGAATCAAATTGGGAAACATTTTGTGATTATAATAAATTTTAACTTCAAAATAGGTTTAACAATGATTTTTTTTCAGTTTTCTGTCCTGTCAAAAAAGAACAAATGGGTGTATAAAAATATTCCCCAAAAAATTACAATATCTCATACTTAATATACAGGAAAAATCATGTTCAGTTATACGTTTTATATCAATAATTATTTTAATGCTAATGTTCACATATGTATGTTCTTGTATTTGTTATTTATTCCTTGAGAAAAGCATCTATCTAGTAATTTTAATTTTTATTGATCCTTCAAGGAACTACGTAGGTAAAAGCAATAAAAGCCTTTAATATCATGGGTTCCAGTATCCTCTTACATTCACCTTATACTTGATGTATTTGAGTCCTATCTTGTTCCTGACCTCTAAAGTTGCCTGTAATTTTTCTCTGTCATTTGGTTTTGTGCAGTGACCTAGGTGAGTCTGCTTTACAATAGGAAATTATTAACTATAAAACTGACATTCACTTCTTCGTCTTTTCTCAATTTTTCCTATTTAGGAGATCCCATTTTAATCCTGGTTTCCCTTAAGCTACCATGAGAGGAGGTTAAAAAATTAGACTTATATCTGCACA
The DNA here is from genome assembly GCF_029289425.2 of Pan paniscus. Lineage (NCBI taxonomy): Eukaryota > Metazoa > Chordata > Mammalia > Primates > Hominidae > Pan > Pan paniscus. The sequence goes on from NC_073249.2 coordinate 60,629,485, forward strand.
ACTATAAAACTTAAATACAACTTTCCATGCATTGCAAACTGTTATAAACCAAAATAAAATTTTAAATGATATTTCTTATATTATTTTCATATATATATTTGCAGTACAGTTCTCAAATTGCCCTGGGTGACCAAGCTTTCCTCCCAACTTCCTGCTTATAGTACTTAGAATAACTGTAGGATGCTCAGGAAATGCAAAATTCTGAAATAAGGAGGAACTATTTGAAAGAGCCGAGGTTTTGATCCCGTCCCTCCTAAAATAGAATGTCCTACAATGCTTTTCCAGAAAGTGACCCTTCCTTTAGGTCATAAAACCCACGGCAGACTGCTTTTGTGTCACTCAGCTGCAAAACATTTGGGATACACAAAGATGAGGTTCTATCCATCCTGGGCAGCTTTTCTGAGCCTTCGGGGACTATCTTGAGATAAAGTCTATGCTTCTGTTATCCCTGCCTGCCTGCTTATCTTTAAGTAATAGACCTGTTTTATATGACTTACTGTTTGTTAGTATTCTATCTTACTGGATTAAGGCAACTAGTAAAAGTGCTGCCCAAGATACAAGTGGGCTAATGTGTTTGAATTCCTATTCTTGGTGATTGGCACAGTGATAACCTTTTCTATCCTCCATAAAAAGGGGTTCCTCCTTGGATCTGGTAATCAGTGACTCTGCTTTGCAGTATTATTTAAAATAGTTTAAATTTGACACCAACTTTAAGAAATTAACTGGAGTATTATTTTCTCTTTTTAAGTGCTATAAGAGTTATAGTGAAAACCCCTATCAGATCTAGGGTGAATGGCTTAGAGATCAAGAAGAAAGTAGGATATAAGATAGATCTTGAAGTGAACAAGTCCAATAGCAGAAGAGTATCCCAAGAGTAGAAGTCAATGTGTTTATGTATACTTGAAAATATTACTATTTCCTTCATTAGAAAGCTCTAGTGCAGTGGTCCCCACTATTTTTGGTACCAGGGACTAGTTTCATGGAAGGAAAATCTTTCATATATGGGGGAGTGATGGGGTGGTTTCAGGATGAAGCTGCTCCACCTTAGATCATCAGGCATTAGATTCTTATAAGGAATGTGCAGCCTAGATCCCTTGCATGCACAGTTCACAATAGGTTTCACCCTCCCATTAGAATCTAATGCCAAGATTGCACCACTGCACTCCAGCCTGGGCAACAGAGCGAGACTCTGTCTCAAAAAAAAAAAAAAAGATTCTAATTCCTTCGCTGAACTGACATGAGGTGGAGCTCAGGTGGTAATGCTCCCTTGCCCACTCCTCACCTCTTGCTGTGTGGCCTGGTTCCCAACAGGTCACAGGCTGGTTCACATCCATGGCCTGTAGGTTGGGCACCCTGCTCTGGTGCATGTCATAAAACATGCTGCAGATATTTAGTGACCAAAGATTTATTAATGGATGCTTTGCAAGATAACTTTTGAAATACAAATTAAATTCAGATTGTGGAAAATTCGGGTTTGGGAACTTTAAAGTGTCTCCATTTAGGAAATAAAGAACTACACACGTTTTACTATTGCTATTGTTTCATTCTGTTTTCAGAAATAGAGGAAAGTCATGCATCAGGGAGATTGTGGATATGATGTATCACAGATAAAAGATACTTGAGATAGATCTACAAGTTAGGGTAAGTTTCTATTATCTAAGAATGAGTTAATAAGGAGCTAAACGGGGAGATAAGCTATAGAAATGGAAAGACGGACAGATCCAGATAAGATAAAATTACAAATCTAGGAATAACAGACATTTGGAAGGAAAAATGAAGTATCAAGCATGGTGAAGGTTTTACAAAATTCAGTTGAAAAATCAAAAAAAGTGGTTGATCATGGGGATTTTAAGACTATGCAATCATGCACAACTGTTTATGGCCTGAGGGTAATAGTCTGCATTACAAGAAGATCTGAAACCTAAATTAATAAGCAAAGAATGTGGTACATTATATCCAGAGATAATAAAGCTGCATAGCCTCAAGTGTCTGCTGTGAAATTCTTTTATAAAACATTAATTACATCAATGTGTCACATTTAACAGTTCTTGGGAAGAATTCTTATGTTCTGCTCAGAAAACTGAATTGATTTTTTTCTACTCATGAACAGTGCAAATTTAGTTAAAATATTGCTTCTCAAGGATTTTACTTTCATGTGTAAGGGAGTCTTTAATGTTGGCTATCAATTTAGATAACAATTATAGCCAATGGACAATCTGTTCTTAAGATATATGAAACCAAATAGAAATTCTCTGTAGGTGAAATATTTAGTTATGAAGGATACAATTAATTTAATTTATCCTAATAGCTATTGTCTCTGGAATTTTGTAGAAGGAAAAAAAAGATACATATTTCCCTATCAAAATACATGATTTATCAAAATTACTCAGAGTGAAAAAAATATTCTCCATATTCTGGAAGTTTACATTTGGCAAAATGTAATAGTGCTTCTAGTTTAGCTTACTTGAAATGTATTATTTTTTATTACTATAACTAATAATTATGGCCATTTCTACTTATTATTTCTTTCATTACAAAGCACTAGTGCATGTCATTAGCCAATTAATTATTCATGGCGCTAAACATTTTACTGGTTTTTTTTCTTAGCCTCATAAACAGTGGAGGTTTGAGTATTTAGATATTTCTGATTATTACTAACTGTGGAGATAAAGCAATTAAAAATGTAATGTGATAATCTTCATTATACCCAGGTTTCCTGATGCCCAAAGCCTACACTTTTACACTGTTGATGGGAGTGTAAATTAGTTCAACCATTGTGGAAGACAGTGTGATGATTCCTCAAGAATCTGGAACCAGAAATACCACTTGACCCAGCAATCCCGTTACTGGGTATATACCCAAAGGGTTATAAATCATTCTACTATAAAGACACATGCACACATATGTTTATTGTAGCACTATTCACAATAGCAAAGACTTGGAACCAACCAAATGCCCATCAATGATAGACTGGATAAAGACAACTTGGCACGTATACACCGTGTAATACTATGCAGCCATAAAAAAGAATGAGTTCATGTCCTTTGCAGGGACATGGATGAAGCTGGAAACCATCATTCTCAGCAGACTAACACAGGAACAGAAAACCAAACACTGCATGTTCTCAATCCTAAGTGGGAGTTGAACAATGAGAATATCTGGGCACAAGGAGGGGAACAAAACACAGGTATCCTTCTTCCCTGGGCCTAAATGGGCTACTAGGCTTGACCAACTACCTTATTTTTCTGAAATCTTGATGCTCCTTCTAAATAACAAACACATTTTTGTCATTTTGTTGATTTTTACAATAATTTTTAATAATTTTCTGATTTTTATAATTTTCTTTTTATAAAAGTATTAATTTTAATTGATAAAAATATATATATTATCATGTACAACATGTAGTTTTGAAATATGTACACCTTATGGAATGATAAATCAAGCTAACTTATGTAGGCATTACCTCATATACTTATCATTTTGGGGCACACATTTTTAGAAAAAGAAAATTAAAAAGATACTTACATAAATATAAATAAAAATTGGGATCTTGGAAAGATCCATACAAATGAGGGATGTTAAAAGTATACATCATGATAAGTTTGCATTTAATATGACAATTGTCACTATATTTAAAAGGTAAGACAAACGAATTTTAGTGAAGAAAAAAGTCTTATAAAATGACATGCTTGCAAAATTAGATGGAGAAATAGGAACACACTGGGGCCTGTCGGAGGGTGGGGGGCAAGGGTAGTGATGGCATTATGAGAAATACCTAATGTAGATGACAGGTTGATGGGTGCAGCAAACCACCATGGCACATGTATACCTATGTAACGAACCTGCACGTTCTGCACATGTATCCCAGAACTTGAAGTATAATAAAAAATAATTTAAAAATTAAGCTTAAAAATACTTAGATTCTATTATTTTAGCATTTTCTAAATAATACAGATTACAAAGACATATGCAGTATTTGTTGCATTTAGTCATTTGATATTTTTCATACATACAGTTTTATAAAACCATAGCTTTAATCATATTTGTCTATTTTGGTGGAATAAAAGTCTATTTGTCAAAATCTAAGTAAAAAATCAATTTTAATAGTTTAATAGCTTTACTTATTACTTTAAATTTTTTAGTCTCATGGAAATTTTTTAGACATATGTTGGCCTCAGTTTGTGCCCTTGCACAGCCCAAGGAATGTTAGAGGTACGTCTGAATAACGTTTATGCTATTAGTAGATTCTGAACAATTTAATGTGTGTCTGTTGATCTGTGACTCCAAATGGAAGTTTATAGTGCTTCCTGATATCTTGTTGGGGGCAAAAAAAAAAATGTTATAAGGAATATAGATCTATAAGGGGATAAACATAAATAAAAGCAAACAAAACTGTAGTACTGAAGACAGAACAATAAAAAACAGGACAGAAGAATATGTGAAGCAAAACAAGAGAGTAAAGCTCATCATTCCATCCAGAACCCATTTGGAGTTTTCAAACAATGCAGTGGTGTGATATAAGAATTGAATGTTTGCTATAGATAAATGTAATTGCTCAAGGCCACATTATTTCTAAGGGTAGAGCTCAGATTCAAACTGTTGTGTGCCTGGCTGCAAACTTTACTCTTTCCATTACACTCCTTTTTAAGACTCAAGTAATTGCTGTCATAGAGAAATCGTTTAGTTACAGCATATTTCTCAATTTTATCCATTAAACAATTTTGCCTTTTCTAAAGCTCTAAGTTAAAGACAATGTTTTAAATCCATGAATAAGGAGACACTTTATTTGTGCTCTCTAAATAAGTCAGATTAAACCATAATTCTGTACTTCTCATCTGAGTTACTAGATTAGTGCAAAGGTAATTACTTTTGCACCAAATTAATAGCAATACTGTAATTAAGAATCTGGTAAAAATGATTGCAAGAGAAATCTGGATGCAGGTTTTTAAAAAATTAATAAAGAAGTGTTATAAAAATTACCCAGGATAAATTTTAGGTAAGTAAAACCTACATTCTCACTTTTGCAAAAATTCTAGTATTGTGATTACTTTTAAATATCAATCAATTAGTATTCAAATACTTATATCTATTCCAAATGTTAGCAAAGATTATAGAAAAATTATTGATATCATTGACCTTTGGATCAATAAAAACAATATAACAATAGCTTTATAGATCTCAGTATATTTCTTTTAGAGCAATAACATAAAAATACTTTTGTTTGTTTGCTCCTGATAAAATTCTGAATATTAGTATGTGTTTCCAAATTATTGTAAAGTAAAACACTTTCATGATCTTTATTACTTTTTATCTTCTGAGAAGATTTCTTTGTTATAAATCTCTCAAAGACTTTCACCTACCCTGATGAATCAGATTTTATTGTTTATGATAATCTATTTCTGCTGTTAGAAGGCAAAAGCTGATGCTTTGTAAGATGTAAATTATAAATAAATAACTGGAATAACATAGAACATTATGTCATGACATGAATTTCAACTGGATTAAGGAGACTTCAATAAAATATTTTTTGCCTTTTTTTCAAATTCAGTATACAAATTTTCATTTGATATGCTTTCCCTCAAAACATATACTCTTTACAAAAAATAAATATTTGTAGAAAGCTCATATTTATTGATAAGAAACAATCCACATAATTAATATTTCCAGGAAAGTTATAAAAATTTTAATATTTTCTATTACTTAGAATTACAACTGATTTAAAAGTAACATTTCTAAGGGCAATACTTGGAATTCTTTAGGATGACTTATCATGTGCATAAACATAGTTATAAATTTTTAGGGGTATACGAAAATCTAATTTACTAAACTAAAATCTTACATTTTTGAGAACATAGTCTAAATAGCATGTAAATCAGACCATGAAAAGTCCCTTGTTTCCTATTTCATTTGATTTACTCAATTATCTACACAAATTATTATTTTACTGTGTATTATCACCCAGAAAACACATGTAAGGGATTACTCATAACATTCCATGGGAAGATTATGTTTCCCATAATACTGATCAGAGAATTAAAGTTTAAATGAGTTAACAAGACCTGTCAAAATTAAAAAGTGACATTAAGGTTGTAACAATATTTCAGAACCTATGTTCTAAAAACAGGTAACATTATATTGGTGCAAAGTAATTGCTATTACTTGGATACCTTGACCCAGGAGTTCGATGCCAGCCTCAGCAACATTGTTAAACCCTGTCTCCACCAAAAAAAAAAAAAAAAAGTCTGGTGTGGTGGCATGTGCCTATGGTCCCTGCTACTGTGGAGGCTGAGTCATTGCAAAACACTTTTGCACTAACCTAATAGTACTTCTCAATTCAGTTTATAACAACAACAAAACAGGAATTGGGATTAATATTACTGAACTCAAATTCTGGATTCATCTCTTAAAAACCAGGTAGCTTACAAAACTTTATAAGTTGGCTTCCTCATCTGTAAAAGTGGGAAAGAGTGTTTCTCCCATGGGGTTGTTTTTATTGTTAAAAGGGATAGAACAGTACTGTTATTTTACTTTACATACATTTACATGAATTGTTACGATAACACAATGCAAAGTCAGCATTTTCATTCCTATAAAGATGTTTAAAATCGGAAAGTATAACTAATTTGGCCAAGGAACTACAGTTAAATGTTTACATCATTAATTACAAACTCGCTATGATTTCACTGTTTAATATTTCTCTTAAATTATTTAACTTCTTCTTGTATTACTGGCATTTTAGGAGGCTGAAGTGAATGGATACCTTGAGCCCAGGAGTTCGAGACCAGCCTCAACAACATGGTTAAACCCTGTCTCCACCAAAAAAAGGCTGAATGTGGTGGCATGTGCCTATGGTCCCTGCTACTATGGAGGCTGAGGTGGGAGGATCTCTTGAGTACAGGAGTTGGAGGTTGCAGTAAACCAAGACTGCACCACTGCACTCCAGTCTGGGCAACAGAGCAAAACTCACTGCAATCTCAAACTCCTGGGATCAAGGGATCTTCCTGCTTTAGCCTCTCAGTGGCTAGGTCTACAGACCCACACCACCACACTTGGCTGATTTTTAAATTTTTTGTAGAGTTGAAGTCTTGCTATGTTGCTCAGCCTGGCCTCAAACTTCTGGCCTCAAACGATTCTCCTGCTCTGGCTTTCCAATGTGTTGGAATTTCAGGAGTGAGCCACCATGCTCAGCCTACTTCACATTTTATTTTATTTTATTTTTAACTTTTATTTTAGGTTCAGGGTTCACATACCTATATAGCATGTTTGTTATATAGGTAAGTTGCATGTCACAGGGGTTTGGTGTACAGATTATTTTACCACTCAGGTAATAAGTATAGTACCCAATAAGTAATTTTTAAATCCCTATCCTCTTTCCTGCCTCCAACCTTAAGTAGGCTCTTGTGTCTGTTTCTTCCTTCTTTGTGTCCGTATGTACTCAATGTTTAGCTCCCTCTCATAAGTGAGAACATGCAGCATTTGTTTTCTTTGTCCCTGGTTTAGTTCACTTCTTATCAAAAACGATGGAAGCTAGAAAGTAGAGGAATGACCTAGTCAAAGAGCTGCAAGAAAAAAAAGGATAAAAAATGCTCAATGTTGAATCTTATGTCCGGAAAAATTATCTTTCAAAAATTAAACTGAAATAAGGACATTACCACATAAAGAAACACTCAAGAATGCAATGTTAGAAGAAGTGGTAAAGAAAGTTCTTTAGGCTAGAAGCAAACAACAGTATAAAGTAATTAGAATACACACAAGCAGAGAATGCCAGTAAAGATAATTATAGGTAAGTATAAGAAAATATAGTTATGTACTTCTTCTTCTTTTTTTTCTCAATGGATTGAAATACATTCCATGAAACAATACTATGAACAACTTTGCCAAACATAGATTATTTAGATAAGATGGGCAAATTCCTAAAAAGACAAAAATCAATAAAACTGAATAGAAATAAATAAAAAATTGATTATACCTATTATAAGCAAAGATATTGAGTTAGTAATTATCTTATTACCTCAAATCAAAATTTAGAAAAATATACCTTTATTGGTGAACTCTGCCAAACATTTAAAAATGAATAAATATCTCTTTTACAAGTCTTATAATTGCAGAAGTGAGGGAACACTTCTCAAATCGGATTTTTGGGGTCAGTATTAACCCAATCATAAACCAGAAAAAGACATAGTAAGAAAAGGACACTATAGCCCAATATATCTTTCAATATAGATATAAAAATGCCTCAACAAAATACTAGCAAACAGAATCCAATACCTTATAAGAAAGAAAAACTACTGTGACCAAGCGGGATTTATCCCAGAAATGAAAGATTAGATTGTAATCTGAAAACCAATAAAAGTAATGCACCATTTTAATGGAATAAAGGCAAACCCCACATGATATTAATCTATGAAATAAAAGCATTTGAGTAAAATCTAACATACTTTCATTGCACAAACATTACAAAATGTAGAAATATAAGGAAAACCTGCTAAAAACTAATCAAGTGCATGTTTTAAAAAAGTATAGGTAACATCATAATTAATGGGAAAAAAACTGAATGATTTCCCTGTTACTATCAGTAAAAAGGAAAGAATGTCCACTTTATTACTTAAAAACATTGTATTGGTGGTTTAAGCCAGAGCAATTTGAAAAGAGAAAGAAGTACTATTCGGTTTGAAAAGGAAGAAGTGAAGATATCTGTATTCACAAGCATATGATCTGGTCTATAGAAAATCCTAAGTATTTTTACTAAAAATCTCTCAGAACCAATAAGTATTATATTTAAGCAGTTTCAGGATACAAGATCAGTATACAAAAATATATTGTATTTTAATGCACTACAAATGAACAATCCAAAAATGAAGTGAAGAAAACAATTTCATTCACATTTACAGCAAAAATAAAACTTCTAGAAATAAATTTATCAAAAGAAGCTTAAATTTTATTAACTGATAAGTGCAAAATTTTGTTAAAAGTTAAAGAATATTTAAAGAAACGGAAAACTGTTAATGTTCATGGATCAGAAGACTTATTGTTGTTAAGAAGGCAGAACTTGTCAAATTTGTCTACAGATTCAAAATAATCAGTATGAAAGTCGCAACTGGAATTATTGGAGAAACTGACAGTCTTTTTTAAAAATACATATGAAATCTCAAGGAACCCAAGATATCCAACACAATCTTGAAAGAAACAAAGCTGGAGGACTCACATTTTCTAATTTAAAACCTGATCTGAAAGCTAAAACAATAAAGTAGGTGTGCTATAATATACAAATAGACATGAGATTAATGAAAAAGAACTAAAAGTTCCAAAACCGACCCCACATTTATGATCACTTGGTTTTTGGCAAACGTGCCAATAAAATTCAATAGGGAAAAAATTATCCTGTCAAAAATGTTTCTGGAAAAAGTGTATATCCACATACAAAGCAATTAGTACAGATAGCTACCTCAAATTATACACAAATATTAACTCAAGATGAAATATAGACCTACATGTTATAGTTAAAACTATAACATTGTTAGAAGAAAACATAGAATATATTTCCCTAACCTTGAATTTGGCAATATTTTGTTACATATGACAGCAAAAGCACAAATGATAAAATAAAAAATCTTACAGATATTAGACCTCAAAATTAAAATGTTTTGTGCTGCAAAGCATACCATCAAGAAAAAAAAAACAACTCAGAGAAAAGGAGAAAATACTTGCAAATAATATGTCTGATATAGGACTAGTGTCCAGAATATATACATAATTCCTAAAATTGAATAATAAATAGAGAAATAACCCAATTAAACATTTAGCAAAGTATCCAAATAGATACTTCTTGAAAGAAAATATATGTGGCTAATAAGCATATGAAAATATGCTCAATATCATTGAAAAGCAAATCAAAACCACGATGAGATGCCACATCACATCTTTAGGGTGGTTATAATAAATTTTAAAAAGGAATAAGTGTAGTGAGGATGTGAGGAAATAAGAACCCTCAGGTATTACTAGTGAGGCCATATAATGGTACAGCCACTTTGGATGACAGTTAGGAGGTTCCTCAAAATCTTAAACCTAGAGTTGCCATATAACACAGCAGTTTCACTCCTGGATATATTTCTAAAAGAAACAAAAACATGTCCACATGATTTATAGATAGACACTTATGTGATTATTCATAACAGCACAATGTCAACCAAACCAAATGTCCATCGCCTGCTGAATGGATAAACCAAATGTGATACATTTATACAAGGGAGTTATTTTTTTTTTCATCACAAAGGAATGGACTACTGATGGATACTACAGCATGGATGGACTCAAATATTTTACAAAATATTTGAACAACTGTAAGAAACCAGTTACTAAAAACCACATATTGAATAATTCAATTTATATGAAATGCCCAATGTAGGTAAATTTACAAAGTTATAACAGTTTTTTAGTGTTTGAGGGGAAGTTGAGAAGGATAAGGAAGAATGACTCCTGAGTAATGTTATTTATTTTTTTTTGGAGGAAAATAAAGAAAATCTTCCAAAATAAAATTATGGTGATGATCACAAAATACAAAAATTAATCGTAAAGTTAAAAAGGGAGTTTTATGATATGCAAATTATATCGTGATAAAATATTCTATAAGTATATTAATACTTTAAAAATTGTTTCCATAAATTTGAAAAGAAAGTTATAATGCTGATAGAGAATACAATGAGAACAAAATAGGAGCTTAATTAATGGGTTCTTAAAGATGCCATTTAATCATGTTTATTTGTTATTGCAAGAAAGAAAATTGGTATAATCAGTAGAGCAGTGATTTAGAATAGAGCAATTAAACTGAAATACTATGTATGAAAGGTTATTATGAAGTATTTAAACACAACCTTATTTGCTTAACCGATGTAATACGTAATAGACATCCACAACAGCAACACTGTTTAGATATATTATTTGAATAACATTCTGCCCATATACATAGTATGTGTTATGGGGTAGATTTTGTATTTTCATATATAAAAAGCATCTAAAATATTGAGGCAAATATTTTTATTTTTGCATTAATAGTAAAATTTATCTAAACAAAATTTTAAGGACTCTGTTTTACAGATTTATGACAATGTAAATGTCAGCTGTAAAAATACCATTCACTACTTTTTCAAAAACTGATTAAGACTGCATACCTCCCTCATTGTTGTACACTTGTAAAAAAATCATTATATTAAAATAATATTTATTCTACCTGCAATAAGAGTTTATCTTCTATATCTTGTGGAGACCAAAAAATGGCTTGAGAATAGTATTTTTTTAACATATAAAAATGTTCAGTTTCAAGTTACAATTTTCCATCCAAATGACAATATGCTTCTGTGATAGGCAGACGCTTTTCCCCATGACCTTTTCACCTTATTGTTGTGCCCATGGATATATTAACTTAAATCACAAAGGGACTTTCAGCAGATATAATTAAGGTTACTAATCATCTGGCTTTAAGATAGGGAAATTATCTTGGATTACGCAGGTGGGTACGATGTAATCACAGGGGTTCTTCAAGGCACAAGAGAGAGACAGAGAGATTAGTAGAACAAGTGAATTTGATGTACTTTGCTTATCTTGGATGGAGACAGCGACATGGGAAGAAAGGCAAACATCATCTAGGAGCAGGGAGCAGCCCGTAGCCAACACCACATAGCGAAAAAGATACTAGTCTAATGAATACAGAAACTAAATTTAACCAAGAACATAAACTAATTTAGAAGTGGATTCTTGTTTTGAGACTCAAAATAAAAGCACCGTCCAACATTTTGCCCTCGACCATGTGAGACTCTGAGCAAACAATTTATCCATGCCATGTTGGAATTTGGACCTACCCATCTGAGATAATGAGTAAATAATGTTTTAAGCTACTAAATGTGTAGTAATTTGTTAAATTGCAATAGAAAATTAATATACCTGGGTTAATGAGATTTAAATTTTAGAAGGAATTGTATATGAAGGTCAGTTATGCATAAATAACTACATTATTCATCTGCTCACTTAAAATCAATCTGAGAAAGTTGGGTCATTACATCTGCTGTTTTTCTTTAGTTATCTCCGAAAACGTAATTGATATACCGTTTAATATTTTGGTAATAACATTGATCTAACTACTAAGTAATATTTTTATTACATGTGGGCTTTTTATTTTTTCACTTTCAAATATATGTTTGCTTTTATTTATTTATTTATTTATTTATTCATTTTTCTCAACTTTTAGGTTCAGGAGGTACATGTACAGGTTTGTTACATGGGTTAATTATGTGTTGCTGAGGTTTGCTGGGCTTAGTTTAAACAATTGGTACAGTTTCTAAAACTCTTCAACTGAAGTGTAACCAATGCATAGAATGGTGTACAAAGGAATGAATTACAGAATGTGAACAGACTGATATCACCACCACTCAGATTTTTTTTTTAAAGGCTGTAACAGACAAAACATGAAGTAGCCACCTCTATAAGGGCACATAAAGCACTGGATTGTAATTGTTAATCTGTATCATACAAAGCAGGGATTCTCAACTCTCTGGGCCAAAGAGTGGTACAAGTCCCTGATCTGTTAGGAACAAGGCTGCACAGCAGGTCAGCAGAGGGCCAGCTAGCTTTACCATTTGAGCTTCACCTCCTGTCAGATCAGCGAAGGTATTAGATTCTCATCGGAAGGCCTGCCACGGTGGCTCACACGGTGGCTCCCAGAACATTGGGAGGCCCAGGTGGGTGGATCCATTGAGTCCAGGAGTGAAGGTCCAGCCTGGGCAATGTGGCAAAACTCTGTCTGTACCAAAAATACAAAAATTAGTGGGATGTGGTGGCTGCGCGCTTATGGTCCCAGCCACTTGGTAGGCTGAGATGAGACGATTGCTTGAGCTCAGGGGGCAGAGGTTGCAGTGAGCTGAGATTTTACCACTGCACTCAGCCTATATGACAGAGTGAGACCCTGTCCCAAAGAAAGTAATACTAAAATAAATAAAAATAAAATAAAAAATATTCTCAAAGGAATGTGAACCCTATTGTGAACTGCACATGTGAAGGATCTAGATTGTGTGCTCTTTAGGAGAATCTAATGTCTGATGATCTGAGGTGGAACAATTCATCCCTAAACCACCACCCCCTTGCCGGCCTGTGAAAAAATTGTCTGCCATGAAAGGGATCCCTGGTGCCAAAAAGGTTAAGGACTGTGAAATTATCCTGTCTAGTCATATGTCTCATACAACTCTCTACTACCACTGCTTAGCATAGTAATTGGCATTTGTTATTACTATATGCCAGGAATAAAAAATAAGGCTGGGCTTTCAAAGATGGGCTAAAACATTAAAGAAATACTCTAAGATGCATAATATAGTCAATTCCCATTTGTACACACATCATAAATATTATGACTAAAAATTGAATAAATAGTAGAATCAATTATATCTAGAGAGACAAATAATATGATGACAAAATAAATACTTCCAGGCATAGCTCTAGATTACAATAAATTAATGACATGCATTGACTTTTGATCTTTGAGGCTTATTCCACTATCTTTAGCAATAATCACTGTCACTAAACCAATAGCTTCAAAATTTGTACAACTTTACATCTTTTCATCTAAGAGGAAAAATCTGACATTCCCTAATACATAAAGATCAAGTGAGAAATCATAATAAAGTAATAGAGTATACCAGCAAACCACTATACTCTAGAAGAAACAGTATTGATATAAATGCTGTTGGTGAATTTTTATGCAACATAATTTATCGAATGCATATAATATACTAATTTTTAAAACCAGTACTTAATAATATCCATGGACATGAACCAAATGAATTCAGGCTTTATGGTTAATCATCTTTAACCAATAGTGTATGTAGCCAGAGGAGTCATTTTTATTTTGAACCCTAAGTAAAAACAGGTTATTACATAAAATGGCCTTTCATATCTTTCAAAAATAAGATTACAAAATTATATCTGCATGATAGACACAGCCTTGAATCTGGCTTAAGGAGACTCATTCAATTATGTGAGTCATTTAAAGGCCTTAGAGAAAACTGTTTTTCAAATAATTCCACGTATTTGCCTTTTGTGATGCCATTTTCTCCACCTTGAATGACTTCCAGAAGTTACCTTTTTTTAAGATTCAAATCATTCTTTAAAGTATTGTAAGTATATATTTTTCATAAATTTTTCTATTTACAAAAAACAGAAACAGCAAAGCAATCCTGACAATCTTTAGTCCATACATTCTTGAAGTTTTTATGAGGACGTACTGTACTAAGTTCTGAACTATAAATTCAGTCTTTGCTTCCATTTTAATTTTATTTTAGTGAGTAGTGGTACAGATACTTGAACCAGTAATTTTTTAAAAGCATAATATTGTAACGAAAATGCTGGATACTATGAGAATACTATGTAGAGACCCTTAATCTGAATATCAAGATTGGCTTTCTGGAAGAAGATATATGTGAGCTAAAAATAAAGGCAGGTCAATTACAGGGAAAAAGAGGCTCATGTAAGAGGAGCAAAATCTTACCAGACTCAAGAACAAATAGAAGACGATTACACATTAGGTAAAGTGAGAGTTAAGTGTGACTGAAGCATAATATACAATAGTTGCACATAAGATATGTGATTACAGATAATATGGGTTCTTGTCAGGCATGGCTTTGTAAAGAACCTTGGAATTTAAGTGTACTTTATCTATGGTTGATTACATATTTCATACATTTCTAACAATTCTTTCATAAAAAGTAACTTTTTTCATATTTTATAGTACAGAAATTAGGAATGGAAAAATAAGTGTCCATTTAAAAAAGCTAGTATTTGATAACCATGCACATTACACATTATTTAATTCAATCCTCAAACAACCTGCAATATAAAACTTATTATCATTTTTTAGGAAAGAAAACGTAGGGTTAGAGAGGTTAAATAATATGGTCTCAATCTGATAATAAATACCCACGATGAGATTCCAACCAAGATCTCTGACTCTAAAGCCTATGATCTTTTCAAATGTGCATTTTATATTTCACAAAATATTTTTTGAAATCTCAGATAAAATCTTTATCAGTCAATTGCCTATTCATTCTTCTGTTATAGTTTTTATTTTCAGTATTTTGCATACATACAATGATGAATATTTATATTTTTATAATTTATAGTTATATATTGATTTTTATTAATGAAAAATCAATAATTATAATTATGTACTTGAATAATTATAATAATATATTATTAATTTTATTAAACCATATCCTGACAAAGCTTTTGTCTTCATGTAAATATAATCTATAATGTTTATATTATAGATTTATAGTGTATTGATACAATTATTTTTAAAATGAAATAGGATCTCCTCCAAATTATTTTTTAATAACATACAACCTAAGAAGTCAATACATAAATTGTACTTATACAATGACAACCTTGTAAATTAGGCTCAAAGAAGAAATTTCAACACAGATCATTAATTTTGAATAAAAATGTGTTGTATTAAGATTTTTTGAACTCTTTAAATGTGAATAGCAGAAACTACACCAGTATTTATAAAATATTTTATTACAAATGATTTTTAAAGGCATATTTTATATTTTAAGAGTATATTTCTCCAAATGGTGATTTTATGCAAGATTCCTAGATATAGTAAAATGATTATGGGAACAGATTATGGGAACAGATGGGAACCGCAAATGCAGAGATTACCCTCTGGTTCCAAATCAAATTAGAGAAAATATGTATCAGGAATGAGTTGTAAAATTTACAATGTATAAGAAATAAAATTGATTTGCTTATATGTCCCGCCCAGTGTATATATGGGCAGGTTTTGGCTGATTTTTGTTCATAGCACAACTTATTCTTCATAGTTAGCATCTCATTTGTGTATTTGACAGCATCATTATATTTTTTTAATAAAGTTGCCAAATTCCTTTGTGGAGATTGATCATTGTGACAGAAAATTATTTTCAGGAAAATAAGCACTTATATTTTCCAATAAGTAATGTAGTCCAAATTATTTTGTAATATTCTAGTGCATGCTTGTTGCTAAAGTTATAGCTAATCTAATCGTTTATTATGTAGGCTGATTTGTGATGGGTTTGAGTATATTAGCAAAGAATCAGGCCCTAGAAGTAGACTGGTTGTATTTAAATACTGGCTTAACCTTCTTGTCATTGTAGCATTGAGGAAATCATTTACCTTTACTTTGGTTTTTTAATTTTATCCATAATGAATGATACTATCTATCCTTTGAATAGCATTAATGTACATATACATTAAACACATATAATATATACAAATACGTGTGTGTGTACCTGTGTGTATACAATCTTCAAAGATCACCTGGTAATTAGTGAGTGTTAGATATTATTATTACTATTACACATTTATTATTATACTTATTTATGAAAACTGTGTTGTTATTATATAATATCTATTTTTCTTTCTATTCTGAATTCAATAATTAGGTTTTATTAGATTAATAGCTTAAATGCTGCTAATATGACATCTTCCTAGTATTTATTCTGCTTGTTACCTGATGTATTTTACTCAAATCAGTATCTTTACATTGCATTCATAGCTTTCAGAATAAAATTATTATTTCCCTGCCTTTAACTTACAGTCTTTTGTAAAAGAACCATCATGCTGTACTTTAGGTATGTAGTAGTTATACTTTCACATAGACTTTCTTCTTAACCTATGTGGAAAAACTGTCTTGATTTAATTTTTTTGACAGTAACACTTTGAACTACAGCCATTAGGTGAAAAATATGATAATGTGATTTTGAGGAGACAGTGATGTATTATGGGAGGTGGGCATACAAGCAGATCATTTTAATCTCTGATATTTTAATCTAAAAAGTAACAAAAAGAGTTAATGAGAAAGACAAGTGTGCAAATGAACTGAAATGCAGGTCGCTAGGGGGACATTCAAGAAGATATAACTAACAGAATGTTAATACAGAAATAGAGACATCAAAACTAGATTTATTAATTTTTATGGCATTAGTTGATATCATTTGAGTGTGTATTATTTAATTTATAAATATTATATATTTTATTCTAAATTACCTTTTAGCTCCTTTGACCTAGAGACTTGTGTTTTTTTCTATTTGAGGATCCCACACCACAGTGCATTTAATTAATTATTATTATTACTTTTTATTTGTTTATTTATTTTGAGACGGAGTCTCCTTCTGTTGCCAGGCTGGAGGGCAGTGGCGCGATATCGGTTCACTGCAACCTCCGCCTCCCAGGTTCAAGCGATTCTCCTGTCTCAGTCTCCCGAGTAGCTGGGACTACAGGCGCGCGCCATCATGCCCAGCTAATTTTTGTATTTTTAGTAAAGGCGGGATTTCACCATGTTGGCCAGGATAGTTTCGATCTATTGACCTCATGATCCGACCGCCTAAGCCTCCCAAAGTGTTGGGATTAATTAATTTTTAAATAAATTTGTTCCTATGTTGTCCAGTCTTATACCTAATTAGCCTTCTCTGGTCTATAACAATTTTCCAGACTTTACCCAGTTTTAATGACTAGTTTTGTAGAATATATTGGTTAGATATTTTATAGAATGCCTTTCAGCTTGCGTTTGTCTGATGGTTCTCTTACACCTAGACAAGGATTATGATTTTGTGGGGGGCAGGAAAACGAAAAACGTGAAGTACCATTGTTATCATATCCAGGGTGGATGCTATCAACATGACTTATCTCTGCTGTTAAACTGTTATCACCTGCTTAAGTAGTGTTTATCTTTTTTTTCACTATGAAATTAGTTGCATTTTTTAATCTTTCTCTCCATTTCTATCCTCTAGATTTTGGAAACATGTTACAAAGTGCAGCCCAAACTTAAGGAGTGGGGAATTAGGAACATATGTTCTGCAAAAGCCATTAATAAGAGAATTTTTAAAAATTAAATACTTTTTTAAAAAGAAACCTCAGACTGGCTAAGAATGTTACTGTCTTTTCCTTATTATTTGAGAATTTTTATCATAAACAAATGTTTAGTTTTGTCAAATTATTTCTATATTATTGATATGATCTCGATTTGTATTATTTTGTTTCTTAATATGATTAATTACACTGATTAATTATCCAATGTTGATCCACATTTTCATTCCATAGAAGATTTTACTCAATCATACTACAATGCATTTTATATGTTCTTGCATCTGGTTGGCTCATATTTAAATATTATTATGTCTATATTTATAAGATGTTAATCTGTAATTGTATTTATTTCTATTGCATTTGTTTGGGTTTGGTATTGTGGCAATGATAACTGTATAAATTATATGGCGTATGTCCCCAGACTTTTTAATTTCTGGAAGAGGCTTTTTTTTTTTTTTTTTTTTTTTGAGAGAGGGAGTCTTGATTTGTCAATGTTTAACTCCTACATATAAGGGAGAAAAAGCAGTATTTTGTTTTATGTTCCTGCATTAGCGCACATGGGATTATGAAGACTTAGTTAAAAATTATTTGGCAAAGCTGATGCTAAGAAGGGTATTTCCTAGGTTTTGGCCTTGTCAAAATCAGATGGCTGTAGATGTGCGGCTTTATTTCTGAGTATTCTATAATTTTCCAATGGTCTGTGTCTGCTTTTCTATCAGTATCATGCTGTTTTGTTTACTAAAGCATTATAGTATAGTTGGAAGTCAGGTAGTGTCTGTGGCTTTGTTCTTTTGCTTAGGGTTACTTTTTCTATACAGATTCTTTTGTGCTTCCATATGAATTTTAAAATAGTTTTTTTTTTCTAATTCTGTGAAGAATAATGTTGTAGTTTGATAAGAACAGCATTGAATCTGTAAATTGCTTTGGATAGTATGGTCTTTTAACAATATTGGTTGTTCCTATTTGTGAATATTGAAATTTTTTATTTGCATTTCTTTCAGCAGTGTTTTGTAGTTCTCATTGTAAAGATCTTTTACCTCCTTGGTTAAAATTATTCCTAGGTTTTTCCTTTTCTTTTTGAGTATTGTAAATGGAATTGTGTTCTTTATTCGAATTGCAGCCTGGGCATTATAGGTGTATAAAAATACTACTGTTTTGTATATTGATTTTGTATCTGGAAACTTCATTAAAATTGTTTATCACTTCTAGCACTCTTTTGGTTGAGTCATAAGGCTTCTCTAGGCATAGAACAATATCTTCTGCGCAGACAGATAGTTAGGCTTCTTCTTTTTCTATTTGAATGCCTTTTATTTATTTGTCTTGCCTGATTGGTCAGGCTAGGAATTCTAGTACTATGTTGAACAGGAATGGTCAGAATGGGCATTCTTGTTTTTTCCACTTCTTAAGGGAAATGATTCCAGCTTTTGTTGTTTCAGCAGGCTGTTGGCTTTGGGTTTGCCATAGATGGCTCCTATTATTTTGAGGTATGTTCTTTGATGAATAGCTTGTTGAGGTATGTTGAGGCATGTTTCTTTGGTGAGTAGCCATTCAGTGTGACATTGGCTTTGGTTTGTAATAGATAGCTCTTATTATTTTGAGGTATGTTCATTTGATTACTAGTCTTTTGTCATATAAAGGAATGATGAAATTATTGAAGACTTTCATGGATATATTGAGATGATCATGTGGTTTTTGCTTTTATTTCTGTTTACATGGTGAACCTCACTAATTTTCATATGTTGAACCAGATTTGCACAGCAGGAAGAAAGCCCACATGATGTTGGTGTATTTACTTTTTGATGTTTTCCTCAATTCAGTTTGTTAGTTTTTTTGTTGAGGATTTTTGTATCTATCTTCATCAGGGATATTGGACTGAAATTTGCTTTTTTAATTGCATTTCTGCCAAATATTGGTATTAGGCAGATGCTGGCTTCATAGAATGATGTAGGAGGAGCTTCTGCTCCTTGATATTTTTGAAATAGTTTGAGTAGGATTGGTGCCAGTTCTTATTTCTATATCTGGTAGAATTCAGTTGTGAATCCATCTGGTACAGGGCTTTTTTGGTTGTTAGGATTTTTATTACTGAGTCAGTTTCAGAGCTCCATATTGGTCTATTCAGGGTTTCAACTTCTTTTGGGCTCAATCTTGGGAGATAGTTTTTCTCCAGAAATTTACCCATTTCCTTAAATTTTCTAATTTGTATGCATAGAGTTGTTAAGAGTAGTCTCTGAGGATCTTTTGTATTTCTATCTGACTGATGTAACATCATTCTTTTCATTTCTGATTACATTTGTTGGGATCTTCTCTTTTCTTCTCTCTTTTAATCTAGCTAGCTGTCTAACAATCTTGTTTATTTTTCCTTGGTTTTATTCATCTTTGTATGGACTTTTACATCTTAATTCTATTCAGTTCCTCTCTAATTTTTGATATTTCTTTTCTTCTGCTAACTTTGAGATTTGTACTTTTTTCTAGTTCCTTTAGGAGCAAAGTTAGATTGTTAGTTTGATCTCTTTCTAACTTCTGGATATAGGCTTTTGGTTCTATAAACATTCCTTTTAACACTTCTTTTGCTGCAGATTTCACCAGAGATTTTGGTAAGTTATAATTATTCCCTAATTTTTATTAATTCCAAAGAATTGTTATTTAATTTCTGCCTCAATTTTGATATTTACCTAGGAGTTATTCAGGAACAAGTTGTTTAATTTTTGTGCATTTATGCAGTTTTGAGAGTTTTTTTGATATTTATTTCTTTTTTTATTTTACTATAGTCCAAGAGTGTGCTTTGTATGAATTCAGTTTTTTAAAATTTATTGAGACTTGCTTTATGAGCAAGCATGTGGCCAGTCTTAGAATATGTTCTATGTACAGATGAGAAGAATGTATATCCTTTGGTTATTGGATGGTTTATCCTGTAGATGTCTTTTAGTTGCAGTTGTTCAAGTGTTGAGTGTAAGTCCAGAGTTTCTTTGTTTGTTTTCCACCTTGATGTTCTGTTGAACTCTGTCAGTGGAGTGTTGAAGTCTTCCATCATTATTGTATGTTTGTATATAATTCTTAGTAGGCCAAGAAGAATTTGTTTATGACCCTGGGTGCTCCATTTTTTGGTACATATATATTTAGGATAGTTAAGGCTTCTTGTTGGGTTGTATTTTTTTCATTATGTACTTCTCTTCTTGGTATATCTCAATTTGTATTGGTTTAAAATCTGCTTTATCTGATATAAAAATAGTGACTCCTGTTCTTTTTTTGTTATTATTCATTTGCATGCTTGATCTTTCTTCACCTCTTTACTTTGAGCCTGTGGGTGTTTTTACATGTGATATGTGTCTCTTGAAGACAGCAGATGGGTGGGTCTTGCTTTTTATCCAGTTTGCCACTCTATACCTTTTAGGTGGGATGCTTATCTCATTTAGAGAGTTAATATTGATATGTATGATTTTGATCTTGTCACTGTGTTTTTAGCTGGGTCCTATGTTACTTGATTATGTGATTGCTTTATAGTGACTATGGGCTATGTGCTTAAGTGTGTTTTTGTGGTAGCAGGTGTTGTCCTTTTGATTCCATGTTTAGCACTCCCTTAAGGGTCTCTTTCAAGGCTGGTCTAGTTGAAATAAATTCCCTCAGTGTTTGTTTTCTGAGCAGGATTTTATTTATCTTGCTCTTATGAAACCTAATTTGGCAGAATATGAATTTTTCTGAAATTTGTTTTCTGTATGGATGCTGAAAATAAGCTGTCAACCTCTTCTGTCCTGTAAGGTTTCTGCTTAAAAGTCTGCTGCTATCTTAATGGGATAAAAATCTTAAAAGTAGCTAGAGAGAAGATCCAAGTGCCATACAGATGGACTTATTAGGCCATACGGAGTGTCTAAGTTTTTTTTTAATTATTTTTAATCTTTCTGATCTTTATGAGCAATTTCCTTGACTATTTTGTTTAACGGGTCAAGGAGGTGGCAAATATCCAGAGAAAAGGGATATTTTCTCTGGATATAAAATTTCATTTCGGTAGAAGTTTTTTTTTTTCTTCCTAAAAACATTAAAAATTTTACTCCACTGTCTTCTTATTTGCATAATTTCTGAATAGAAATTATCTATATGTCTTATCTATGTATATGTATTTGCATATGTATAAGTGTAATACTTTGTTTTCACACTGCTATAAAGGAATACCTAAGACTTGGTGATTTATAAAGAAAAGAGATTTAATTGACTCACAGTTCCACATGGCTGGGGAGGTCTCAGGAAACTTACAATCATGGAAGAAGGAGAAGAGGCAGGCCTTACATGGTGACAGGAGAGAGAGAGTGACTGTGTCAATGCAATAAAAACTACCATTTACAAAACCATCAGATCTCATGGAAATTACTCATGATCACAAGAACAGCATACAAGAAACCACCTCCATAATCCAATAACTTCCAACCAGGTGTCTCTTTAAACACTGGGGATTACAATTCAAGATGAGTTTTGGGTGGGGATACAAATCCTAACCATATCAATAAGTAAGGTGCAACCCTCTCTCCCCTCATTCTTCTGATTTACTCCTTGGCTTTACTTATCTATAGTGTCAGTATGATATGCCAAGACATGACTTTTTCTCCCTCTTTCTTCTTTTATTTTCTCCTTCCTTCTTTTTCCCTCCCTCCATCTCTGCCTGATCCCTCCATTCCTCTCTCACTCCCTCCAACCTTTTCTCCTTCCTTCCTTCTTTCCTTCTTTCTTTCCTTCTTTCCTTCCCTCTTCCATTCTTTCTTCCTTTTTTTGTATTTAGTCTACGTGAAGTTCTCTCATGTTCTTGAATCTGTTGCTTTCACTGTTTGGGAAAATAATACAGCCATTACTTCTTCAAATATTTTTGTGCCTCTTTCCCTCTTTCTTTTTCTTTTTTTTTAACTATTCCAACTATACATATATTAAACATTTTGTAGTTATCTCACAGTCTTCAGATAGTCTTTTTAAAAAATTCTTTGTTCTCCTTGCTTTTGGGTTTTGAAGGTTTCTGTTGGTAGTCCCAAATAGCTCTGATAAGTCATATATATATTTTTTCTCAGCTATGTCCTGTCAAGTTAGAAGCCTATTAAAGGCATTCTTTATTTCTGTTACAGTGTTCTTAATCTTTAGCAATTGATTTTGGTTCTTAAGATTTCTATCTCTTTGCTTACATTGTATGTCTGTTCTTGCAAACTATTTCTTTATACGTTGGAGCCCCTTAGCATATTAATCATAGTTGTTTTAAATTTCTGGTCTGTGAATTCCCACATCCTTGATATGTGTGGTTCTAATGCATTCTCTGTATTTTTAAATTGTGTTTTATTTCCTTTTAGTATGCGTTGTAATTTTTTGATAGCCAGACATAAAATATTCTAGGTAAATGGAACTGCTATAAATATACTTTTAGTAATGTAAGGGGTTAAGGGGAGGGGATGTATTTTACTGCCCTATTATTAGGTTTTAGACTTTTATTGAGTCTATGCTTCTGGATTCTGACCTTCATAAGTGTTTCTCAGTTTATTTTTTGTATCTCCCCTTTTAGGTGGGACAGGATGGTTAGAATGGGCTACAGTTTGGTATTTCCCTTCTCTTAAGTGGAAGAATAGTGGGAGCTGCAGTTAAGTGTTTTCCTTCCTTTACATGGGCAACTGACAGGACTTTTGTATTTTCTTTCCTTCAGATCAACAAGAACCCAGCCCTGGACATACATATGGCCTTGTAGAGTCCCATGACTTTATCAGAGCTTTTCAAAGTCTTATTTTCTCAAAGCTTCACATTCTCCAGCCTTTCTTTACTGGCTTTTGGCTTAGTCTCTTCTTTGTTTCAACTTTTATCTGCCATAGGAAGTAGAGTATAATACATTTACCTGTCTGCATTTTTTTTTTTTTTTTTTTTTACAATTACCCTCTAGGTAGCTACCTCAGCACTGGGAAAGTTGCAATTTTGGTGAGATAAAAAGAAGTGCTTTGATCCCATCCTCTAGGGAGCCACCAGACAGGTTAAAACAAAGAATCAAAGTTCTTTGAGACTAAGATCAATTCTGCTTCTCCACTACCAGCACTTGGGCTGGATATGTGGACCATTTTTTAATGACACCACCAGGTTAGGAAGCAGGGGATAGTGAAACCAACCCAATAGTCCCACACACTTTTTTTTATATATATATAAACATAGAAATTGACCCTCTTGTCTTAAAGCTTGAAACTTACATTGGTTTTATCTGAGTTATTTACTCAGGAAAGACCCTCAAATCTCTCAAAAAGTACCGAAGAACTAAAACTCACCAGATCACTGCATCCAGACAATGAGACGCCAGACCCTTCATTCATCATGATTGCTTCTTTACCCCTGCCTAATTCCTGTTTTCCTAACCGACCACCTGCTTCTTATTGAGGAACTCCTATTTGTTACCACTCCCTAGTTCCTGTTTTCCCACACATAGTTACATTTTTTACATACTATATAAACCCCTAATTTTAATCAGTTGGAGAGATAGATTTGAGGCTGATGTCCCATCTCCTTGGCTTCCGCACCCAATTAAAGGCTTCGTCCTTGACAATATTCATTGTCTCAATGATTGGCTTTCTGTGTGGCAAGCAGCAGGACCTAGACTGAAACCTTGGTGTTTGGTAACAGTCGGACTCAAAACCTCTGTAACAACATTCAACTGTTTTTTCTTGATTCGGGTGTTCACCTGAGTGTTGCAAACTTTTAGCGTCCATAATTCCGGAGAAGTTGAATCTGAAAGTTTGTTCATTTATTTCCATGAGTGTCCCTCCTAAACCAATTTTATTTTCTTAAAGACTTTCAGTTTTATATACAATTATGAAATACCATACATGGAAATATTGTTGCCATCAGGAGATGATCTTTAAAAGATTATTTATATATCTAATACAAAATAAAATTATTCTTAGAAATTGATATAGTTCATTGAGTTCAATATGCAAAAGACACTGTCTCAGTTTATTCGTGGGACTGTTATTTTATTTTTCATCGCTGTAATATTATGAAGGAATGTTTCACATATATGGCTATAAAATACACTTGAAGGAAATTATTTTAATTAATTACTTATTATTTGACCATTCCATATCTACTGGTTTTTAAAAATTATCTCTCTCAACCATAAACTTTTACTCTTTCTATCATTTTATATATTTCATTACATTCTTAGAAAAACTTTCACAAACCAGAATTAAACATGCAATTAATGCACCAGGAATGTCATACTGAAAAACAAAATATTACTAATATTATATACTTATTCTGAAATGGGTTCATTAAAATAACATGTTTTAAGCCAAAACGACTTTTTTGTATTTTTGCTCTCACTGATGTAAGTGCAAATGTTTCAAATACATGATAAATTCTTAGTATTTTTGTAAAAATGCTATTCTTAGTAATTATTTTCAAATAATATAGTTACACAACTATTTTTTTCTACAAATACTTCAACATATGTAGATACCATATGTTGTAATCCAAGACCATCAATTACCATGATGGATATAAAAAACAGGGAATTTTTAAATATTAAAACAACTTCACAGAAATCTGACTTAGTCATTTTCCCACAGTCAGACATTGAATAGGAGATCTGCTAATGGGTTCTTCACTTGATTTCGTTTTCTAAAAATCATTCTAATCAAAAATATTTTAACCTGTGTTAATGACTCTAGTTTAGTTAGTTTTAATCAGTGTTAGTTGATTTGATTAAAAACAAAATCTAAAAACTATCAACAGAACAAAAACAATTGCAAGTTTCTTTGCCTTATAAGACTCAAATGTTGGGCCGGGCGTGGTGGTTCACGCCTATAATCCCAGCACTTTCGGAGGCCGAGGCTGGCGGATCACGAGGTCACGAGATCGAGACCACCCTGGCTAACATGGTGAAACCCCCGTCTCTACTAAAAATACAAAAAATTAGCTGGGTGTGTTGGTGGGCACCTGTAGTTCCAGCTACTCGGGAGGCTGAGGCAGGAGAATGGCATGAACCCAGGAGGCGGAGGTTGCAGTGAGCTGAGACCGCGCCACTGCACTCCAGCCTGGGCAACAGAGTGAGACTCTGTCTCAAGAAAACAAAACAAAACAAACAAACAAACAAACAAAGACTCAAATGGCATTCATAAAAATTTTGAAAAATAGTCTGAGTTCAAATTCACATTACCATTATCTTTAATAAGGTTGAAGTCACCGTAACCATAGCACTGCTTTTATTTTTAAAATTATTTGCTTGAATTATAAGGTTATTGAAATGAAATGTTTTTATAAATATAAGTGAATAGCAATTACCCGCTACTGTTTTATTTTAATGATCTTTCTTATGTCTTTATTACTGCTTTTTCTTATTAGAAACTGTGTGAAGAGATTAAAATAAGTGATCCTTAAAATAACTTAAAGCAACCTATCATCTTATTGCCCTGGGATGGAAGTCAGGGGATATGAGTTCTATATCTCCTTACTTAGCAGAATAACTGAGATTTTTGTCTGGCTTTAAATGATCTTGGCTTTATGTCTTCAACCAGAAATTAGAGAGGATTCTTCAGCTATAAAATTATATTAATCTGTAGTTCTGTAAGCAATTAGCAATGCTGTTGAAACTCATTATAGACTTATTTTCATGTATCAGGAAATTTCCCAATGCTGTATATCACTTAATGTCAATTATTAATTTATCAACATTATTTTGTTGCTGTTTAGGTGACATTGACACATCATGAATTAATGAGCTTTTATATTCTATTCAAGAACTATCAATATAATAAGCAATCCTCACATCTCAAATGGTTTTAGTATTTGCTAACAGGTAAACATGTCACCAAGTAGCTTGAGTACATGCCATTACAGTGTGAAAAGACACACCTGTGTCATTGTGTTCAATTCCTAAACATTATTCCCTGTCTCTTGCTCTGTTATTTGAGGTTGTGTTCATTTCTCCTAAAAAGCAGTAATTAAATTGGTACAATCTCAATGTTTATTAACTACATTTATTTTAATTCTAAAAGGTTTGTCATAAAATATCATTAGATGAAAAAACGAAGGTAAAAATATTCAAGATTAAATAAACAATGACAAATTGGAACAATTTTATAAGCAATTCAGTATCCCTCTCTTAGGCAGTAACTGGAGGTAAACTCCTTCTTTCACAATCCTTACATTTCAGATACTCTTCCACAATTTGAATTTTCTGAGGTAAAAACAAATTAAAAGGCCTTTAAACATGTAGGTTTTGTGTAATAAACAAGCTGTGCTGCTGATTTGCAATTTCCCACTTACTCCAAGCCATAAGCCTAGCTGCCATAAACATAAATCCTAGTTAGCCTATTTTCCTTTTTAGAATGAAGGTCTAACAGCAGTTTTCTTAAACAATCTGGCTTCCTTCATACACAAACTTTTATGCCATACAATTCCATTAACTAAGTATTTTTTTTTCAAGCCACTTGAGTTTACTTTGTTGTACACAAACAATTGCAATGAATATTAGCTTTGGACTTCAGTCTTATCAGCCACAAAATTTGTGTTAAGATGACTCTGACTGGCTGTTCTTGCATCACCAGACATTTTTATTTTTATGTGTTATTGATATTGTCAGTGCATAGCTCTCTTTGGGGCATCTAGGACTTGTATGTATACAAGCACAAAAGAAAATTGATAGCAAAATTATTTTTCTTATTGTTGCTACTGTTCAACTTTTATTTTTACTTGATAAGGAGTAAACACTCACTGGACTATTTTTTGTCTAAGTATATTTTTAAATTGTCTGTATATCTAAAATTTTATCATGTTTTTAAAGAAACATTTTGTATGAAGTCAAGTTTTTAAATCATGGATGTCATATTTCTGGATTTTCATTAAATAAACTTTAAATTATCTCTGAATCCTAAACTACTAGTTTGTCAGGATAATCAGTATCAGTATCACTTGTTTTTGCTCAGCCTCTGTAAGGTTTCTTAAAAATCTAGGAGGCTTTAGGGGTTCCTGAAAATATAACAGACACTTCAATTATTTTTCTATTATAGTGGGCTTTAATAACAACATTGTTAAAGACTACTCAATTCCTCAATTATTTGGGACACCAAATTCTTTGTCATTCGTTGAATGTTAGGTCCTTTATAGAATATGAAATTCTCTATGCTTAAAATTGATACTCTCAGGGGTTACAACTTCAGAGGTCTTGCCTATTTTTCTGTCATCCTCAAAGGCATCCTCCCACCTGCCTTTTCCCTTTTCTTCCTGGACACTCAGTATAGTTTGTTCTTGAGCAACATGCTCGGTCATTATGTAGCTTTCATTCATTTAACTCTGCTTTGACTTGCCTAGGAAAAGACAGCGCAAAACATGGCTATCCAATTGAATCAGAAAGAAGGAAATGTATTAGAAAATAAATAAATAAATTGGTTTGTATTTTAATAAATGGTACCATGATTACTATTAAATGTTGCATTCTATGTTCCAAGAAAAAACTGTATTATGCTATATAATGTTGAGTCTGTCTAGGAAAGGTTTTTAATGCCAAATTCTATTGGTGTGGTGAAAAACACTTTATTCCTTTCCATATTCTTTTTCAAATATATGAACTTCATGTCGTTCACTTAAAAATAATAATACACAAATATGAAAATGAAAATAAGCTGCTTACATGTGGTGGGCATGATGGTTTCTATTTTTTAATGGAGGATAGTATTGATGTTTTCCTGCATATATATATTAAACAACTGTAGTATACTGTGGATGTTTCATAATTGAAATGAAAGAAGTTAATCGTTCATTTCACTCTTTATAGACAGACTGATAAACACACAGATACATACAGATAAATGTAACAAAAATACAAACAAACGTATAGCAGTGAAACCAGAAAGGTTCCCTTGTCCCTTCTCAGGGCATGTGATGGGGGTGTGGCTCGCTTCTTCAGTGCCCCACTACTCAAACCTCTAGAGAAGCATACAGACTGGCAGGCTGTGGGGCTCCAACCCCACGGCAGTGTCCGTGGGTGAATGTTTACAGCTCCTGAAGCCCCGGTATGCATGTGTTACAAGGTGCTCTTTTAGTTTATCATCCATAGGCAGCTTGTGTTAGTCAGCTCAATTACACCTGGTCACAAGGACTAAGGGGTTTCTGTATCCCATGTTCTTGCCTTGGTGTACTGAAAGAATCGGGTCACACGTGGGCTTGAAGAATGAGTGCAAAGTTTTATTGAGTGGAAGTAGCTCTCAGCCAACTGGGGAGCCAGAAGGGAGATGGTTTGCCACTGAAGTTGCGTAGCTCAGAGGCCTGGCTCTTCTCCGTCTCCCCTGCCAAACTCCACCTCCTCTCACAGGTGGATGGCCTGAGGGCGTACAGGTGCCTGTCAGTGTGCTCTTCTGCTGATGTGCCTCTCTGGACATCCAGCAGCTTCTGTCTTTGCCTTGCTAGGATCTCGGGTTTTTATAGGCCCAGATGGGGCCCTGGCAGGCCAAGGTGGTCTTGAAAAATGCAACAGTTGGCTTTGAAAGCAGGAGTGCCTGTCCTCACCTAGGTCCCTGGGGATGGAACCCTAGCCAAGGACCACACCCTTCTCTACCTAGAACTTCCCTTTTCCCTTTCATGTTATTTAAAGGGACCACTCGCTTCCCTTCCCAGTTTTCCTGCATCAGTAGTACTGGGTACTCTATTAGGCATTGGAATGAAAAAGCCCCTCAGATATATTTTAGCGGACACTAAATTATAAGTATTCATATGTTTATGTTTACTTCAATGTGTTTTGAGGGACACTGCAAAGAAAATCATCTATGTGGGGAATTAGTAACTGTTGAGGGAATGGTACATTAAACACAGCCATTGTTCTTTTCCTGTAGGACTATTCCATCATGTTTATTTAAATGGTGAGCCTCTTGAAGAGGATACAGTCTACGGAATATTTCCAACCATATATGACTATGAAATATTTTCATTACAGGACATTTAAAAGGACGTGTGTGTTTTCAACATTCCTTACGAAGTGCTTCAATATTCTCTTTAGGAAAGTTCAGGAACTTTTGTCAGAGTCCTTATTTGTTTGTTCAAAAGCCTTACAGTGCTAAATGAGGTATGCTCCTCAAAATTATCCCTACATCTTTTGAAGCTGGAACACTGACAAGACAACTATTCTTAAATGTGGGGCTAAGATATGTAACTGCTAAGTACAAATATTCTATTACAAAGTTTAATATTTTTACTACCTTGTAAAAATATAAAATATTTGCTCTTCATATTTCGTGTGCTTCAAAATTATTTAATTTTTATTTTAAATTTTTATTTTTTAAGTTCTAGGGTACACGTGCAGAATGTGCAGGTTTGTTACATAAGTAAACATGTGCCATGGTGGTTTGCTGCATCTATCAACTCATCACCTAGGTATTATTCCAGCATGCATTAGCCATTTTTCCTAATGCTCTCCCTCCTCCCACCCCACCCCACACCAGGCCCCAGACGTGCATTGTTCGCCTCCCTGTGTCCATGGGTTCTCATTGTTCAGCTCCTAACTATAACCTTTTTTAGTATACTATTACTGCAAGGGCATTTTTTTATAGTTTCCTTTACAGGCAAACTTTTAATAAACTATGTTAACTTCTTAAATGTGTAGTTTAAATCTGAGAAGACTGAAAAGATTTAACATGATATTGATAAATGTAAAAAATAGTAATATGTTCATGGAGGATAGGAGGGATAAATATCATGAAAATGGCCATGCTGCCCAAGGCAATTTATAGATTTAATGCCATCCCCATCAAGCTACCAATGACTTTCTTCACAGAATTGGAAAAAACTACTTTAAAGTTCATATGGAACCAAAAAAAAAAAAAAGAGCCTGCATTGCCAAGTCAATCCTAAGCCAAAAGAACAAAGCTGGAGGCATCACGCTACCTGACTTCAAACTATACTATAAGGCCACAGTAACCAAAACAGCATGGTACTGGTAACAAAACAGAGATATAGACCAATGGAACAGAACAGAGTCCTCAGAAATAATACCACACATCTACAACCATCTGATCTTTGACAAACTTGACAAAAACAAGCAATAGGGAAAGGATTCCCTATTTAATAAATGGTGCTGGGAAAACTGGCTAGCCATATGTAGAAAGCTGAAACTGGATCCCTTCCTTACACCTTATACAAAAATTAATTCAAGATGGATTAAAGACTTAAATGTCAGACCTAAAACCACAAAAACCCTAGAATAAAACCTAGGCAATACCATTCAGGACATAGGCATGGGCAAGGACTTCATGTCTAAAACACCAAAAGCAATGGCAACAAAGCCAAAATTGACAAATGGGATCTAATTCAACTAAAGAGCTTCTGCACAGCAAAAGAAACTACCATCAGAGTGAACAGGCAACCTACAGAATGGGAGAAAATGTTTGCAATCTACTCATCTGACAAAGGGCTAATACCCAGAATCTACAAAGAACTCAAACAAATTTACAAGAAAAAAACAAACAACCCCATCAAAAAGTGGGCAAAGGATATGAACAGACACTTCTCAAAAGAAGACATTTATGCAGGCAACAGACACATGAAAAAATGCTCATTATAACTGGCCATCAGAGAAACGCAAATCAAAACCACAATGAGATACCATCTCACACCAGTTAGAATGGCCATCATTAAAAAGTCAGGAAACAACAGGTGCTGGAGAGGATGTGGAGAAATAGGAACACTTTACACTGTTAGTGGGATGTAAACTGGTTCAATCATTGTGGAAGACAGTGTGGCGATTCCTCAAGGATCTAGAACTAGAAATACCATTTGACCCAGCCATCCCATTACTGGGTATATACCCAAAGGATTATAAATCATGCTGCTATAAAGACACATGCACACGTATGTTTATTGTGGCACTATTCACAATAGCAAAGACTTGGAATCAACCCAAATATCCACGAATGATAGACTGGATTAAGAAAATGTGGCACATATACACCATGGATTATTATGCAGCCATAAAAAAGGATGAGTTCATGTCCTTTGTAGGGACATGGATGAAGCTGGAAACCATCATTCTCAGCAAACTATCACAGGGACAAAAAACCAAACACCGCATATTCTCACTCATAGGTGGGAATTGAACAATGAGAACACTTGGACACAGGAAGGGGAACATCACACACCGGGGCCTGATGTGGTGTTAGGGGATGGGGGAGGGATAGCATTAGGAGATAAACTTAATGTAAATGACGAGTTAATGGGTGCAGCACACCAACATAGCACGGGTATATATATGTAACAAACCTGCAAGTTGTGCACATGTACCCTAGAACTTAAAGTATAATAAAAAAATAGTAATATGTTGGTAAACTTGAGCTTGAATCTTTGAATCTAAACATGTCTGTATTTCCTAATTGGTAAAGTGGGATCTTGCTTTTAATCCAATTTACAATTTTAGTCTTTTCACATCACGATTGAAGCAATTTGACTTTTCACTGGCATTTTGCTGTTTTTTTCTATGTCTCTTGCCTCTGTTGCTATTTGCTTCTATTAACTTCTTTTACATAAAACAAATGTTTCTTAGCATGCCATTTATGTCTTCTGTTGATTCACTACCTATTTGCCCTATGATTTACAGTATGTCTTTTTGTGTATTAACATCTACTTCACATTAATACCGACTTAATTCCAAAACAACTAGCAAGTTTGTTCTATTATATCTCCCTATTAATTTTCTTTTATTCTATTATTGCCATATGTATTACATCAATTTATGTTATAAAACTAAAGAGTATTGTAATTATTGCTCTATATAATCATAATTTAATAGAACTAAGAGAAGAAATGAGAAAAATTATAAATAAACATACTCTAATGATATATCTATCATTCTATAATAGTACTTTTCTTTTTTTTTTGAGACGGAGTCTCGCTCTGTCGCCCAGGCTGGAGTGCAGTGGCGCGATCTCGGCTCACTGCAAGCTCCGCCTCCCGGGTTCACGCCATTCTCCTGCCTCAGCCTCCCGAGTAGCTGGGACTACAGGCGCCCGCTACCACGCCCGGCTAATTTTTTGTATTTTTAGTAGAGACGGGGTTTCACCGTGTTAGCCAGGATGGTCTCGATCTCCTGACCTCGTGATCCGCCCGCCTCGGCCTCCCAAAGTGCTGGGATTACAGGCGTGAGCCACCGCGCCCGGCCAGTACTTTTCATTTTTTCTTGTGGATTTGAGTTTCTTGATTGCTCTGGCTAGAGAATGATCAATTTCATTGATTATTTAAAAAATAAGCACCTATTGTTTTTATTTTTTGTGTTTTATATTTCACTTTTTCTACTTTTATCTTTATCATTTCCTCTTTCATTTGCTTTGAAATTAGTTGACTCCCTTTCTAATCATTGCTTAGGATGAATAGTTAGATACTTGATTTGAGACCATTCTTTCTTTTAATATAAACATTTAATGCTGTATCATCTTTGTTATGGACTCAATGTTTGTGTCTCCTAATATTCATATTTTAAAATCTAATCTCAAAATGACAGTATTTGGAGTTGTGGCCTTTGGCATATGTATTGAGTCCTTATGAATGGGATTAATACCCTTTAAGAAAACAGGCCAGAGATTTAGCTTGCTCTCTTTCTGCTATGGGAGGATACAAGGAGAACTTTGCCATCTGATCATGCCAGCACTCTAATATTGGACTTTAAGCCAACAGAAGTTTGAGAAATAATTTTTTCTTGTTTATAAGCCACCTAGTCTTTGAAATGTTTGTATAGGATCTGAACTAAGACAATATTGTTAAGTGCTACTTTATCTATGTCCCACAAACTGTGATATGTTTTCATTTTTATTCATTTCAAAAATATTTTCTAATTTTCTTTATGAATTCCCATTTAATCCATGAGTTCCTTAAAGGTATTTGTTTTATTTCTAGACATTTTGAATTTTCTAGATATCTTTCTATTTTTTATTGATAGTATAATTCCATTGTATTCAGAAAATACAGTTTGGTTATTTTCAATTTTTTCAAATTTGTTGACATTTGTTTGATGGCCCAGAAAATGTTCTATATTAGCAAATATTTGAAAAGCGTTTTTTTCTATGTGCGTTTTGTTTTTGTTTGTTAGATTTATAGATGTCATTTAGGTTAACTTATGTTTATCAGGTATTCTAAATTTTTACTGTTTGTCTACTTGGTCTGTAGATTTCAGAGAGAATAATAGAAATAAGTCCAACTATAGCTATAATTGCGGTTTTGGAAAATTTCTCTTTCAGTTCTATCACGTTTTGCTTCATGTCTTTGAAAGCTTTGTTAGAATTATTTTATCTTTTTCATAAACTGACTAATTTCTGGTAACATTTCTTATTCTGAATTCTACTTTTTATATATTTGTATAGCCACTCCAATTCTCTTGGCTTCATATTTGCATATTATATTTTCCACATTATTACTTTTAACATTTCCATACATTTATGTTTAAATTGGGTTTCAATATTAACAACAAATAGTTGTCGTTTATTAAATCAAATTCGACATAAATAGCATTGAGTCTTTACCTTGTTTATATGTAACTCAATTATTGACATGTTTAAACTTAATTATGCCATCTTATCACTTTTTATTTCTTTTATCCGTTATTTATTCCCTTTTTCTACTTTAAATGCTAGCTTTTAGGTTATGTATTCTTTTTTTCATTCCACTTATCCTTCACTGTTGGCCTAGTATTTATTTACAGCTTTAAAAAATAGTGTTAAACTTTCAACAGGATAAACCTAATTCTTCTCTCTCTGTGCTGTTTTAGTCATACATTTTACTTTTATTTCTAATATTACCACTTAAATAATTTTTACTATTTTTTCTTTATAGAGATGAATTTCTATAAATAAGACAAAACTATATATTTATTGTCTTTTTTTGCCATTTTCAGAGATCGTTATTCATTGAATAGAACCAGATTTTGACGTGGTGTCATATTTACTTTATGAAAGGAGGATTCTTGAATATTTCTTTAGATCTGCTGACAATATATTGTCACAGCTTTTATTTGTCTGACAGAAAACATTTATCCCCTTGTTTTCTGCATGTAATATTTTGATGCCTTCAAGGTTTTCTCTTTACCATTGCATTTATCAGTTGGCATAGGCCGTATTATGGTTGTGTTGTTCTTACATGTTTTTGTGTTTTTCTTCTTTGGGGTTCTCTAAAGTTATTGAATTTTATTTTAAAGTCCTTTACTATTTTCGAAAATTCTTAACCATTATCTTTCCTTTTTTTTTCGCTTTTGCACTTCTCTCTCATCATTCAGAGATTTCACTTAAACTTGTGTCTTTCTGTTTGATTTTTTTATATCCTTAGAACGCTGTAATTCTTATGTCTTGTTTTTTGTGTTTTGCTTTTTATATATTTTCCTCACTTTTAATGAATTATTTCTACCAAATTGCCTGTACTTAAGTTCACTGATTATTTCCTCAGCTGTGTTTGCAATTATATAAAAAATTACCTGAGCGGTTCAGTTGAAAGTATAATTCTTTTCTACAACCCAACCTTCCTCATTTGTGATAAAGTTCTACCAGTTTGAAATTTAATTTTGTTAACAGAGAGATAATACAAGTAAACAAGTAACAATAATAGAACAAAGTGATATATAATGTGGTTAACATTTTTTTAGTTGTGAAAATATTTTGAGGTAGTTTTAATATTTAAATAAAATAAAATTCTTACAGTGTTTCAAGTATCTTTCGCTAAAATCCTTAAAGAGCTCTACAGCGAGGATTTTAAATCAAATAATTTGATTTGCATGATAAATGGGTTGCATTTTGGATCATTTATCTAGTGTGAAAATTCATTAACATCATCTCCAAATTGTGTAATCCCAAGATACATAATAAAAATTAAGACAATGTGAGTGGATTCTTAGTTCAATTGTACAACAGGTTTTTTTTTTAATTTTAATTTTTCAGATTAGGCATGTCAGAGGGTTAATATTGGATTTTTTGAAGAGATATTGACCTGGCAGCAGAAACAGGAAACCAAACTGTATTGAGTGCTGAGGAATTTTACATATACCATAGTTCTGAAGAGTTGGTGTTATTTCCTCTTTATGGATGAAGAATCTGAGTCTCAGTGTATTAGTCTGTTCTCACACTGCTTATAAAGTCATATCTGATACTGGGTCATTTATAAAGGAAAGCAGTTTAATTGACTCACGGTTCCATATAGCTGGGAAGCCTCACAGTCATGGCGTAAGAGCAAGAGATGTCTTACATGTCGGCAGGCAAGAGAGTTTGTGTGCACGGAAACTCCCCTTTATAGAACCATCAGATCTCATGAGACTTATTCACCATAAAGAGAAGAGCACAGGAAAGACCCACCCCCATGATTCAATTTCCTCCCACCAGGTCCCTCTCATGACACGTGGAAATTATGGGAGCTACAATTCAAGATGAGATTGGGTAGGGACACAGCCAAACCGTATCACTCACAGAAGTATATTCAATCATCTAAAAATCACACAGATACTAAGTGGCAGATTTTACATTCCAAATTAATGTGTCTCTTAGACATAGTAATTGTTTTTACTATTCCACATGAATTTTGAAGTTAGAAAAATTATATTTAGAAGCTACATGTAAATTCTATGAAACTTTTAAGTACCCCCAAATCCATGAAAAAGTCAACTTATGATTAGGTGAATTAATATAAACACATTACTGTGTTCACTGCTTGGTCAAAGATCAATCACAGATCATAAACACTTGAGGATTGGAAGATGAGTGATTGATAGAATGTGTCTAGAAAAGTGATTGTCAAAGAGACTTCAGAGTTTTGAGTATCATCTCATCATATTTACTCAAAATAAATATTTATTGCCAACCTATAAGGATTAGTCATAATAATCAATGGATCCAGAGACAAAACAGAACAAAACAAACTCTTGCTTGCAGTTTTGGTCGAGATAACAATTATACTTAGAAAAAACAGTTTTCAAAGTAATTCTGGTATTCTGCACCACAGAAAACTTGAGCGTATGCTCTTCAAAAGTTAAAAATTCTGCAATGAAGACAATATGTCTATGGGGAAAATTTTGGCCTGGAATATGCAGAATATGATGACTACAATGTTCTTTATTACAGTAATCTATTAAGACACCAAAAATTTAGTTTGGGATTAATTTTAAACATTTTTCCTTAGTGCTTAGTTCAAGCTCCATCCATGTCCCTGCAGATGACATGATCTTGTTAATCTTATGGCCACATAGTACTCCATTGTGTATATGTACCATATTTTACTTATCCAGTCTATCATTGATGGGCATTTAGGTTGATTCCCTATCTTTCCTACATTGAACAGTCCTGCATTGAACATACACGTGCACGTGTCTTTACAACAAAACAACTTATATTCCTTTGGGTATATACCCAGTAATGGGATTGCTGGTTCAAATGGTATTTCTGTCTTTAAGTCTTTGAGGAATCGCCACAGTGTCTTCTACAATGGCCCAACTAATTTACACTCCCACTAACAGTGTATAAGCATTCCTTTTTATCCACAACCTTTGTCAGCATCTGTTATTTTCTTGGGTTTTTAGTAATAACCCCACTCACTGGTGTAAGATGGTGTCTCACTGTGGTTTCATTTGAGTTTCTCTGATGGTCAGAAGGCTGTTAGTCTTAGCAAACTAACACTTGAACAGAAAACCAAATACTGCATATTCTCACTTAGAAGTGACAGGTAAATGATGAGAACCCATGGACATATAGAGGGGAACAACACACACTAGGGCCTATCAGAGGGTGGAAGGTGACAGGAGGGAGAGGATCAGGGAAAATACCTAATGAATACTAGGCTTAATACATGGGTGATGAAATAATGTGTACAATGACTCCCAGGAATGACATGCATTTACCTGTGTAACAAAACTGCACATGTACCTCCAAACTTAAAAGTTAAAAAAATACTTAATTCCAAACAAGAGTGACATTTTCAATGCTTTGTAGAGAAAAATAGAATTAAAGTGTTAAGTGTACCAACAAAATATTAATTCTGGGACCATAGAGATATTTGGATAATTTAACTCCATTATGATTCATACTAAAATAGCTTATACTATTAGGTACACTTTCTCATTTAAGTACATCAGCCAAAGAGTACTGATTACCAATGTTTTACCTGTAATTTCTCTTCTTAAATGTAGGGGGAATCTATTATCTATCAACCATTGTTGAAATCATTATTAGTTAAATTTGAAGTATTCCTGTAGACGGTGCTGAAAACAAATCCTGTGTTTCTAATGCTTTCCAAAAAATATTTAGTGTAAAATAGTTTTTAAAAAAACAGAAAAAAGAAAGAAAGGACAATAAAGTGTCATTTAAACAGAGGGAAGCATGATTACGGTTTCTATTTTTGTCATATACCCATGACATATCTCCAGGAAAGAAAATAAAAACCATGCTTTACATCTTGTTAAATGCACACTTGTTCTATATAAATTTTAGCTTGTTAAAATAATAGCTGACAAATATGCACTTCTTATTTTAAACCTTTAAATTACATAAATGTAAATCTACAAAAATGGAGAGATATTTTCATATGTAATTATCATCAGCAATATAAAAAGGATATGATTTTGTTTGATGCCATTTAAATGTGGATATTGTTATGTTGTGAATCCATCATTTTTTATGATAATGAAGAAAAGTGAGTAAAATTATTCAAATTTGAGCATTTTTTCCCGCAATTTTGGAACTACAAATTTATATTCTTCTTAGAACTGCTAATGATGTTGTAGGCAAGAAAAGTGTTCTACATGATTTAACAAAGGCAGATATTGCATGTAAAATTCAGTGAGTTTAAACAATTTTTTGGAAAGATTGAAGGAATTTTTGCCAATCATTTGAAAATCAGAGGAATATAGCCAATTCCATTCGTTTCTATGCTCAATTTGGTTAATCTCTGTAAATAAATCTTAACTAATCCCATTTTTCTGTCAAGTCCATAGCCAATGGTTTTTAAGATTCATTGTCTACCATATGTTAGCACAAAAAGTTTTCCAGAAGGAGATTTGAATTTCTAGTTCAGAGTACTCATCTCAACGTATGTCAAAACATCTGCTCTTCCTGGCCGGGCGCGGTGGCTCACGCCTGTAATCCCAGCACTTTGGGAGGCCGAGGCAGGCGGATCACGAGGTCAGGAGATCGAGACCATCCTGGCTAACACCGTGAAACCCCGTCTCTACTGAAAATACAAAAAATTAGCCGGGCGTGGTGGCGGGCACCTGTAATCCCAGCTACTTGGGAGGCTGAGGCAGGAGAATGGCGTGAACCCGGGAGGCGGAGCTTGCAGTGAGCAGAGATCGCGCCACTGCACTCCAGCCTGGGCGAAAGAGCGAGACTCTGTCTCAAAAAAAAAAGACACAAAAAAACAAAAAACTTCTGCTCTTCCTTGAGGGTAACCACCTCCAATTTTTAAGTGTCTGTATAAGCTCTCAAAATCTCACAGAATATTAATAAAAGCAATATTTCAAATTGTCTCTTCAAAGATGTTCTAGAATAGGTCCTGAAACATGTAGTATATCTTTGGCATGTGTAAAGTACACTGTGGAGAATATGTTAAATCCATCATCCTCTTTAAATGAACCACCTTTTATATATAAAGAGAAATCTTTATACATAATGAAATCAAACCCATCTATTATTAAGATATGAGATTAATTTAAAAATACAGCTATGTATCTACCTTAAAAATTACCTAAATGCCTATAATTCACCTTTCTGACTTATAAAACCATCTGAGCATATGTAAGTTTATTTTCCATGATTAACTGATGATTGTAGATACACCATCTCTAATAAATAACTTACTTATCATTAATGACTTTTTAGTAAGATTTAAAGATATTCTGTAGTGAGTAAAAGGGTCATGGAAAAAGTATTGCCAGCACATGAAGTTCACTAAATAA
Source organism: Pan paniscus (assembly GCF_029289425.2). Taxonomy (NCBI): domain Eukaryota; kingdom Metazoa; phylum Chordata; class Mammalia; order Primates; family Hominidae; genus Pan; species Pan paniscus. The sequence continues at coordinate 60,669,269 of NC_073249.2, forward strand.
ATGTGTTCATGTGCAAAACAAAATAATGTTTTAGACAAACATGTTACAGATTAGCTCTTTCCATGACATTTTTGCATGAATCAGACTTTTAAGTGTTATATTTAAAGGACCATATTAAAGCCACCTTCTCCATGAAGAGGTCTCTCCATACAAAGAGTATTACCTATTACTACTAAGCTCCAGGAGCACTTTCACTTCTCTGATAACAGTTTTTTACTCCTTTTTCCAATAAGGGATACACATGCATTTTCTGCCTCCTGTAGGTTGTATCGTGTCCTGAGGAATGGAGTATTTTCACTCATCTTTGTGCCTTGTTTAGGGGCTAGCGAATTGCTTTGTTCATTTAAACACTGAATAAATTTTTTTCTTTGAATTAGAGAAATCAGTTTTAAATATTTTAATAAATCTAAGTATTTTAAAAGACTGTATTTCTTTCTTTACATAAACCAACTATTAATGAATGCCCTACTGAACAACCAGATTTCTGGGTAACACAGGAAATGTATTTAATATTCTACTTGCAGTTAATGAAATATATAAATTCTAAACTCCCACTAAACCTACTGAAGACAAATTCTAGTATTATTAATAATTCACGTGGCCGCATTTAGTGACAAGTGTAGGTCAAATAGTTTAGTAGGTTGTGTTTAGTCACATGGAAGAACTGGCAGATGGATACTAGATAATAGCTTTCAATTCCTGCCATATGTTGTACCATATTAATAAATTTTACCTTGATCCTCTTTTGCCTTTTGAAAAAAGTCATAATTATTATTTGGTTTGCTGATATTTTATTTTGTGCTATTCAATTAATGTTAAGTTAAATAAATTTAATTTATTTTTCTTTCTTGTGCTATCCTTAACTGATGTTCTTATTAACATCTATATCTGAAAACAAAATAGGTTGTAGACATTTCCTTTCCCCGCCTCTTACTTTTATTCTGCCCCCCTCCTTTCTTTTTTTCTGTGGGTTTCCTATTTTTTGAAGACATTGTAGAAGACAACTTAAGAATCATCCAGGTTTTGGTACATGAATATTTTAAATTGTTTTATCATTATTTATACTAATTAATAAATTCAGAGATTCTATCAACTTATTCAAAAGACAGCTTATAATTTTAAATAATACCTTAGTGCCATATCTCTGGAACACTGCTTTTTCTTTCTTTACATTCCATCATTCCATCATCTCTCTCTCTCATTGTCATTTCTCTTTTTCTTTTAATACCAAACTAGAATTGTGTCCATTTCCACGTTTTTCAAATTTGAGTGCTTATTGGAATCACTTGGGAAGATGCAAAGAATTCTGAGGGCTGGGTTTATCCTTCAGAGATTCTGATTTGATCCCTGTGGAATATGACCTTGACATAAGATGTTTTGAAAAACTGCCCACGATTCTAATGTGTATAGCATACTTGAGAAAAAAATGATGTTTTATTAATATTTTCCAAGAAAAATTCTAGCTTTCTTAATCTTCTTTATGTTTTCCTGATTTTCTCTATATCAATAAATATTATCATATATATTATATCTGTTCATCAAGTTCTTTAGGTTTGTACCATTTTTCTTTTTCTAATTTCATAAATTAAGATGTTTAGATCATTAATTTTTCAGTCTTCTTTTACTCTATCCTTTTAAGATGATGAATTTCTCTCTAAATAATTCTTTAAACTGTATTTCATATGTGATGTTTTGTTTCCATTAAATTCTAAATTTTTCCCACTTTTCAATTTGATGTGTTCAGAAATATCTGTATTTGTGTTCAAATGCATAAGTTATGCATGTTTTACTTTCAAATATAGAAATATTTTCTGGATTTCTCATTATTTACTTCTGATTATACTACTATTTAGAATTTAGATGATGTTTTTAGTATTTGTTTAGGTATTTCTTCTGGATTAATACAGGAAAAATAGTGATAAATATATAACTGATGAAAGTAATTTATATTAATTCCTTGGTGTAGATTTTGCTTTCTGTTACAAAATAATATTTATTTCTTCTATGTTCTTGCTCTTTATAATGATAATTTATTATTTTATTACTAATATAATATCACTGTGTTTATATGATACGTGATTACATCTCAGAGTATTCTCTGAATCAATGATTTCATTATTATACATAAATTATTACATACAATGTATATATTACTTATTTGCTTTTTATATATGCTGTTCATTACTCAATAATATTTAGCCTGACATTAATATTGTTTCATGTGCTTCTGTCTGTAGTTAAATTTTTAATCATTTGTGGAAAGCTATTGAAAATGGTTATGTTATTTAAAATAAAACTTTTCTCAATATATGAAAAAAATTTTCGTTGTATTGACTTCTTTTTCATTTTTGAGATATCTGCTCACACATTAATTGCCATTCTTAAAAGTGTTTTTATTTTTCTGTATATTGCTTTAAGGCATCCTTGTATTCTTTTATTTTCTCCAGTTTCATAAGGTATTAGCAGGAATGGCTTCATTTTTATTTCCTTATACAATTTGTGTTGTGAGTTCATGAAGTCAATCAGTTCTACGAGTCTCAGGTAATTTTTGTCTGAAATATCTTCTATTTTTTCCATTTCCCTTTCTCAATCTTTTTTATGCCTCTTAATATGTGTTTTATATTATTCGTCTCTATTTTCCCTATACTTCATTTTGACTTATTTCCTCAATTCTGTCTTCCAGTACAGTTTTGCACAGATTTAATAAAGCTTCATTTATTTCTCCTATGCCTTTTAAATTACTTTGTCTTTATAAGGTATAGTATCATTTTTTTCAAATGTCATTTTGTCCACAATAATTTTTTAAGTAAATTTTGTTTCCATAAAACTAAGCTCTCTTATGGTTTTAAATATGTTTTATATTTAACAAACTAAATATATTCATTAAAACTTACACCTGATTGTAATTTTGTCACTCATACTTACTTGGTGCACATCTACTCTTTTTTCCTTTTGTTTAGATAACTTGAGACATTCAGGGATTGCGATCTTAGCACATTTCCGATTGAATCATTGTAAAGAAAAGTGTATCTGGCACACACCGATTGAATCGAAAGTGTGTCTACTCCATTCAGCCCCCCACCTCCACATCAACTTCTTTTATCCCATAGCACAAAGTTACATTGAGTTTTCTTCTGCCTTTCAGAGATCACAATTTTCATGAAAGTCTTGTCAAAAGATTACATTCATTCTATTACCCTGTGATACAATTTAAATGCAACAAAACTTAGTGATTCCACCATTCCAAAGTACATTACAGGTCACTGTTTTGATAACATCATTCTGCGAAGATGTGGATGGCGGGAATTAATAGATAATTAATATGTTTCTTTACAGGTACATGAATATTAAGATATGTGAGATAAAGCCAAAATATCAGAACCTATAACCTTAGAGAAGATTATGGAGAGGCATGTTGCTCTACCTTGCAACCTCTAATACAAGGTTAAGGCAGGTAACTTCATGGCTCTCCAAATATGATACATACCCATATCAGATAATTTCATGCTGTTTTGATCCATTTGTTATATAATTCAATAAACAGCAACTTTGTGGCACAAAAGAGGAGATAAATCCAAGAGGAGTCCAGACTAAAATTTCTATCCTTTGGATTTTATGACTTGTATACACAAGGTTTTTGACATTTACTAAGATATACTTGGAGGTTTTACTGAAACTATGTCATGCCTAAATGTAGAAACATAGAAGTGGCTTATGGTCTTGTAGAACAAAGCCATGCCCTACTGGCAGGTTGTAGGGGCAGTTGAGAATACCTTCTCAACTCTTGTTGTTTGTGGTGTTCCTAATGACAGTTAATTGGAGCAGGGTTACTCTGCATAAATTATCAACAACTGGAAATTGACTGTTTTCCTAAAGTAAGATATATCTACTCCTGGATATATCTGAAAGACAGTGGAGAGGGAAATCCTTTCAGTGGAGAAAATTAGGTGCCATAATTCATTGCCCATTTCTTATTGAAGGAAAAATGCTCTGAAATAAATTCAATATAAATTTAGAGTCATTGTCAAATAGATTATTTTTATGTTTAAGGTTTTTGGAATAAGCAAGATTAGTGGATTAATGTCCAGAATTTTTAGAGAATCAGAGAAAAAATTCACAGAGATTAAACGTTTAAAATATGAGTATTTCAATATACTTTGTAAATGCTCAGTAAATGTTGCTGAATGTAGGGGACTCTTTCAATTATCTGTTGGAGAAGAAGATTGCCGTCTCCAGCTGTCTCCATAATAAACAATAGATTCATGAACATTTTGACCAAGGTAGATGAAATGGAGACTATGCATCAGTTCTACAACAGTCCTATCATTTCACCTATGCTGTTCTGTGTAATAGCACCACAATGTAGGAAATTTTCCTGAAGTCATCAACTTTGAGTTCATAAACTCTACAATGGTTATTATATGGAAGTTGAGGAGCTTTTATGGTATAGTAAGTGTCCCTTTTAATTAGATTAAATCACTTATTTACTCATTATGGGATATTCCTTCCATATAGACATTTTCTTTAATGGCATGTTGATACTACATATAGGATTTGGCAATGACTATGGATGAGTAGCCTCCATATGTCACTACCCATTTTCCAAACAAAGATCTCCAGACTTCATAGAAATTCATGTTCTTTCAATAAATCATATTTCTACATAAGATGATTTTTTTTTTTTTTAGATGGAGTCTTGCTCTGTTACCCAGGCTGGTAACAGAGTGCAGTGGCACGACCTCGGCTCACTCCAAGCTCCGCCTCTCGGGATCACGCCATTCTCCTGCCACAGCCTCCCGAGTAGCTGGGACTACAGGCGCCTGCCACAATACCCGGATAATTTTTTGTATTTTCGGTAGAGACGGGGTTTCACTGTGTTAGCCAGGATGGTCTCGATCTCCTGACCTCGTGATCCTCCCACCTCGGCCTCCCAAAGTGCTGGGATTACAGGCGTGAGCCACCGCGCCCGGCCAAGATGATCAATTTTATTCTCCATAGCTTTCAATTAAAAACTGCTACAGATACAATTTATTTTGTCTTATCTGGTTGACTATATCTAGATCATTTAATCTATTGGACCCTTCAGTTCAAAGTCATTTATTATGTGACTTTCATTCATCATTTTTAGGTTCTTGCTATTAATACTTATTAAACATCAGAACTATTCTCGACAGTGTGCAACATTCATGGTAATCAAAAATTTATTTAATGCACCAAAACCACTTAAAATTTGTTTTCATAAACTATTTTGTAAAAAATAATTGAAATACTATATATGAGAGAATTTACAATTGAATTATAATTATGAATATTTGACCACCTACTTTGGTACCATTCATAAATAATAAATTTGATACAGTAAAATGAACATTGACTATGATTCACTTAATGCTGTTTTTATACATGGGTGCCAGAATATTCATGGATTTACGTGAAGCTTTTTTAATGACTAAGATATCCCACTGTATCTTCAATTCACTTATTTTGTATAAAGAGTTATGCTATTCTATATCACAGATAATGTAGGTTTTTATTTTCAACCTAGATTTTCTAAGGATTAAAAGGTATAGGCAAGCACAGAAAAGATCCATTTATTCAATAGATATTATTAATCACTTAGAATGTTCCCAGCAATAGCAGATTTAATGTGAAACCAATAGAACTTCAGCTTCAGATTCTATCACTTTATGTAGTAAGGAATTTAACTTTGCCCAAAGAGAGGTCTAGTCTTTGTCCTTGGCTCCTGGGAGGCAATCTCTAAGCCTTTGTAATATCTGCCTGTTAAAAGTATCTTTAAACTGAGAGTCTTCGGCCAAGACAGAGAGTCTAACAATGTGACTTGTGATTCTTTGGGTCACGTGGGATTAAATCAATCTGGGGAAGAGCTGGAGACTTGGGACAGCCATGTGGAGATTCAGGCACTTCTATATGACAGAGCTCCACTAATGAATCTGGAACCAAGCCTCAGGTAACCTCCACTGGTTGGCCTGAACATTGTCACATGTTGTTGCCAGGAAAGTTACTGCTGTGTACGACTCCATAGGGAGAGAACAACTGGAAGCTCCAAATATAGAGCTTTCCTGAACTCTGCCCCAGCTGTTTCTTCCCTTCACAGATTTTAGTGTGTGTACTCTCATTGTAAAAAACTATAACTGTGAGTATAACAGCTTTCAGTGAGTTTTGTGAGTCTTTCTACTGAATTACTGAAACTAAGAGTTTTCTTGAAGACCCATACACTTCTTATTGGATTCAGAAGTGATGATAGCCTTTGGGACCAACAAACTGCACTTGTCAGAAGTGAAGGTGGTCTTGTGGGGACTGTTACCTAATTTTGCACACTCGCACAGCTCATCCTACTGGAGGGACCTTAGCAAAATGTTCATATGCTTACAGGTTTTTGTACAATCTATAAAAATAATATATTTTTACTAAAATTGATTAAAACTTCTTTATTTTCTAAATCACCTTCACCTCTATGGTGCTCTTTATAGAAATGTCCTTAAGAAAGTTTGGAGTCAGTTCAGGTAAATTTGAATGTCAGGATATCTATCTCTCTAAACACACACACACTCTCACACACACACACTTTATACATATACCTCTGTATATTTATCCATAAATGTACATATGTATTTACTATGTTTTAATGTATTTTGTAGTCTTTCTATGAAAACAAATTATTGCTAAACCTCCTGGGCTTAAATCTCTCTCATAATACCTCATAACACCTAGTGTGTTGTTTCATTTGGTGTTATTTTATTTGTGTGTAGCATCAAAGATTGTAGCACAATATACATGTGCTGTATGGTACTTAGCACTGGAAATATGGGGAATATGTGTATATATATCTATATATATATATAGATAGATAGATATATGCCATATGGTATTTATATACGGTACCATATGGTACACACATATATATATGCCGTATGGTACTTAGCACTGGAAATACGGAAATGATAGAGAAAAAACTTGATACAAAGTGTTTGGTTATGAGAAAGCGGTATGTGGAAAATTCTCCCAATCTTCAGTCTTTTTTTGTTTGTTTGTTTGAGACAGAGTCTGGCTCTGTTCCCCAGGCTGGAGCGCAGTGGTGCAGTCTCGGCTAACCACAGCCTCTGCCTCCCAGGTTCAAACGATTCTCCTGTCTCAGCCTCCTGAATAGCTGGAACTACAGGTGCATACCACCATGTCCAGCTAATTTTTGTATTTTTAGTAGAGACGAGGTTTCACCATGTTGGCCAGGCTGGTCTCGAATTCCTGACCTTGTGATCAACCTGCCTCGGCCTCCCAAAGTGTTGGTATTACAGGTGTGAGCCACAGCACCTGGCCATATTCACTTCTCATCAATGTTTAGCCAGAATTTAAATCAAAACAGAAAAATCTAAATTATGCAGTGTATATAATTATAAATATAAATAGTATATATTTTGTTCTTTTTTTGCTAGAAAATTAAAAAAAAAAAACTTTATCAGAATTCCTGTGTGTTTAAGGCACAGAACTTTTAGAGAAAATACACTGACTTTATCTGTAACAGCTGAAAATTAAAAAGCAAAAATAAGTTGATATACATTTTTCTAATTTTAGCAATAATATTAAAAACTTACATGACATCAACAAAAACTATTTGTGAAAGTCAACAAATTATTATTCATGTGACTAATAAAAATATATAATGGACATATAGAAGACTGACAATATTGTCTGTATAGAAATTGTCTTACAAAAGCATTTTTATAGGAAAGACAATCAAACAATAATTAGCAAAAAAAATGAAGGATATATATTAAATAGGTATTTCAAGAAGATGAAAGATTAAAGTTGTTTTTGCTTGTGGTAATAATTTCAATATTTGCCAAATTTAAAATTTATTGTGATTTTTTGTTCTAATTGGAAACAAATACACGCTTTAGAACTTAATTTTTTATGCACAATAATGTATTCTTAAATAAGGCATCTCTACTGATGGAAGATCTAGTCTTGACAAAATTTGGGCCCATTCTAGACATTCACTCTATTCTCTCCTACTTAAACTATATTGACCGTGACATGAAGCTCTTAAGGTGCTAATGATCTAATATTAGGTATAACTCTTAACATATACTACTAGAATGTAGTAATTTTGTTGATAGCAATTACCTATTACTCTAACTATGAAGATACATCTCTCATACAGGGATGAGGATTTGCTGTACTGGCATATAACAGCTGCCTAATAAATATATGGTGAATTAGCCAAGGTTAGCAGTTCTTTTGCTGATTTCTTTCACACAGTTCTCTATGAATGTAATTATAAGAATGCAATAGCTTCCAGTCAAAAATGTTGAGGCAAATAATGGTAAAAATTCTTCAAAATCTAACTATATGCGGGACTAACTTTGAATTTATGTTCTCTGGATTTTAATACTAGACCCTATGCATACTTCCCGTGAAATTCTGGGTAAGTTATTTAATCATTGTACTTAATATGTAAAATTGGGATAATAAAAGCACCTAGTCTGTGGGGTGATTTTCAGCTTTAAATGAAGCAATGAATGTGACAATTTACATTCACATAGCTAAATAACTTGCTGACATTTTATGCTTCCCTCATATAATTAGGCTGATGCTGTCTTCTTGTTCTGCAGTATTTTTGATAGTTCATTTTTTTCTTTCTATTGATATTCAATGTATGGAGATGTATCAAAATTCAAGCTTTTCTAAAAATGTATCCTATTGTTAATACACTTGTTATTCTTTCTGAATATTGAAGTTGTGACCACGTAAGGTCTATCAATAGGGTTGAATTGTTGTATAATTATTAGCCTAATTCCTGTGCTAAGTGGCTTTCTGGTTGAATATCTCTAACGGACTGAGGAATGACAGTTGCTTATCCTGGCTCATTTTCTGTTTCTCTTTCTGAGCAGATAGAAAACAATCCTTGACAATTATTTTATGAGGTCTTAACAACAAACTTTTCTAAAATCCTGAAGCTCAAGAATACATTCCATTCTGTTCTCTGCCATTCATGTCTCTTTTCAGTTGATTGCTGAAAGCTACCCTCTTCTGCTAGAAAGAGAAAAGATAGCAATGTGGCAGATGTAGGGTGGGTTTGCAGTGAGGAGTAGGAAAAAAGGAATCACCATCCTAAGAATGTTGATTTGTGCATGGAGGTACAAATCCCCAGGTTTCTGGTTTGCAAAACTTTTGCATTTCTAGACAAGTAGAAAAATAATGAAGAAAGGACCATCCTGGGGCTTCTTATTTTAACAATGCCACTCTGTCCCTGAGTATAGTGCAAATGTTTTGTTTTTACTGGTGGTATAAACTGCCACCAGAGTCTAAGAAAAAATGCCTTATATGAAATCATGCAACCCTGAGTTATTATTTCTTAAATTTCAGACCCATGTATAAAAACTGAAGTTTTGAACCTCTTCCTTAGCAGCTATACAAGCTAGAATTTTGGGATACAGTTATATACTCTATGGACCACTACATAAAGAAGTTTGTCCATGTGATATGTAGAAATAGGGAGTCAAGTCACGGGAAAGGGAAGTAAAAGAACTCATACTCACAACACACCAATTGTGTTTCAGACACTGTTGTAAATTATTTGTGCAAATTTTTCATTAAATCTTTGTTGTGTTCTGAGGAAAGTATTATTATCTCAAATCTTAATTTAAGGAAGCCAAATAAATTGGTCCAAATTACATAGCTGTAAAGAATGCCTGGAACTAAGTAGCTATTGTGCACAAAGTAGAAATCTAAGTTAAATTAAATCTAAGCAAGAAAATGCATAATAAGGCCAAAAAGGTCTTAAAATAATGCAATATAAGTTGTAGCTTTAGTAGGAAGGAATCTTTAGATAGCTCAGAATAGTGTAGAAGTGTAAACATTTACCATAAATGCTGCCTGCAAAAAATTCATTTCCTTAACTGTAAACTCTACTGCCTGTACCTCTCATAAATTATATAATCTTTTCAAAGAATTTCATATTCAATTACTACATTTCTAATCGGAGTGTGAAAATGCCTTGGAGATTACAATAATTTTAAAACTAATAATTTTATCATTAATAATATAACATTAATTTAACAATAATATAATTATTATTGATTTAAACTGGGAACTTTATTAAATACTTTGAATGTTACTCTTTATCTTAGCATCATGTGATTACTCTCTTTACCGGATCCTTTTAATAATTTCTTTAGTGGAGTCAGATAGCGGTGTATTCTCTTGGAATACACCAAGAGAATTGGTGTATTTTTTCTGAAAACACTTGATTTTGCCTTGGTTTTGCAGGATATCTTCCTTGACTGTATAACTTCAATGATCATTTCTTTGATGTCCACACTTTCTCGATAGTCTTCCATTTTCTTCTGATTTCTGTCAAAGTCATCTAGCCAAAGACTACCAGGAATATACCCATAGATGATGAAAACTGGATTTACTATTTGTTTCAATGAAGAAGAACATGCACCATGAGGAACTGTGAGGCTTTGTAGTCAGAGGGTGTTAGACAAAACTTAAAGCATTTAGACTTGTGTAAAGTGGCTTTGTGGAGGAAGTAGTCTTCTACTCTGGCTTGCAACTGTGAAAAAGCCAGGGTAAATCTGTGAATAAGCACCTTAATAAATGTTGGCTAGAAGGTGAGAGGAGTGAACCAGGCTAAAGTTGCAATTACTAATGGAAAAGTATATACAATACAATACAATACTGTAATATTTAAAATAAGATATAACTATACGCAACATTGCAAAAGCACATAGTAATACGCAGCAATGATTATCAGAATTTTTTTTTCCAAAAGTAAGCAATCTTTTCAAAGTTATTTGATAGCACGCCAAAAAACACGGAGAGTTAACAGAAGAATTCTATGTCAAAAGGAACCGCTCCTAATCTGGGAATAAAATAATTTTATAAATTACTTAAATTTAAAATAATTTTAAAATCAAAATAGAGAAACATTTTAATTTCACTCCTTTCCTACTTTATGCATATATCAACAGAAAATTATTTGTTATTTTACTTTCATATGTATGCGTTTAGACATACACAAACATAAGGATATTCAAATAGGTAATTAGAAAATTTTAATTATAGCTTTAACATTTATGAAACAATGTATATTTCATATTAAATTTACTCTTTGAAGGAACTATAATACTTTCAAATATAATTTTATACCTATTACCCTATAAACAATGTATGTATTAGTGTTTCTCTGTAATTATTATACCTAGTATAACAAGCCATTTTTATTAATTTTCACCACTAACCAAATAACCTTTTTTCCTGCAGAACAAAGAGAAAACTTGTGAATATCAATAATTATTTAATTATTTTCTTTGTTCATGGGCAAATGTGTATGAGTATACAGGGTTGGATGTATATAATTACCCAAAGACACTAAAAGGGTAAATAAAAATCTAAAAAAAAAAAAAATTAATTAATGTCCTTGGCTCTAGAAGGAGCGACTTTCCCCTATCTCCTTTTCTTTAAAATATTTCTTTTAGATACGTTTTTAATTTTTTTCTCTGACCTTTTGAGATCTAAGTGGACTTTTTAAAAAGCAAAATAAGCTTCTTGTCAGTTTACAGCACAGGAATCTTTTTCTCGGGGGCCTAAGAGTCTTCCTATTGAATTGCAATAAAGGAATATAGAACTTTTGTATCTCACTTTCCATGGGAGATGAGGCGCCTAATTTCAGCTATCATCCAACTTCAAGTTGCAAACCTATCTCCTCTCATGAGGTTATGAGAACTTTCGTTTTCCCTTTTTTTTTTTTTTTTTTTTTTTTTTTTGCGACAGTCTCTCTGTAGCCCAGGCTGCTGGAATGCAGTGGTACGATCTTGGCTCATCACAACCTCTGCCTCGCGGGCTTAGGTGGTACTCCCACCTCAGCCTCCTGAGTAGCTGAGGCTGAGTAGCACAGGCATGCACCACCACACCCGGCTTATTATCTTTTGATTTTTGATTTTTTAATTTTTGTTAAGACCAGGTTTCGCCATGTTGCCCAGGCTGGTCTCCAACTCCAATTCAAGTGATCCACCTGCCTTGGCCTCCCGAGGTGCTGGGATTACAGGCGTGAGCCAATGCAGCTGGCCTCATTTTCCTTTGATAAAGGCAATTAGCAAACACACGTAGCTATTCCAATTTCCAGGTGTATTTAGGATGAAATATTTCTGACAAATTGTGTTATTAAGTCCTGTTCCTTGAGCACTAGTTGTTATTTATATTGAGAACATGTATGAAGTACGAATAAATTGTATATATTTTGCTATATAAAATGGCAAGTTTTTGTCGTTATCGTTCTTTACAATCTCTTTAGCAAATTGCCTGTGATGCACTTCAAATTCTAGTTTAAAGCTTATTCACGAAATGTTTTCTTTCTTTTCCACTTCTGTGGAGAGGTTTTCTGGGCTGAGAGGAGAATCTTTTTAAAATTATATTTCCTCAAAACATCTGACGATGAAGACAGGAGGTCGGACAGTTTCTGAATTGAGTGAACCTCTTTAGACACAGCAGTCAGGTAGGAGACCCTGAATTACACAGCATCTCCCTTCTAGCTTGTCACTCTTTTGCAATACTGAGCAGAAGAACCACCCTCCCCAAATGCAGGATTTTTACAATCAAATAAGCATAGGTAATTGAGGTTCTAAAATTTTATCAGGATGACTGTTGGCTTTGATGGAAAAATGTGGGAAGACAGCAATATTGGTGGTAGATCTTTCTCAAAAAAAGCTAATATTAGTCTGTCACATTGGAATGGGTATATTGAAATCCACTCTTGCAGTGGTCAAAGATGGTTCTTTTGATTTGGATTAATTAGCATATTCTCTAGGTTTCTTAATCAGGATTAATTCAAATCAAATGAATTACTAGTATTTATGGGATAAGTGTCATTCTAAGAAGAAAAGAATGAAAATGATGTGTACAGCCAGAAGGAAGGAAAGATTTTTGAAAATGAAAGAAGAAATGCAAGAATTAAAGGTAGCTTCTCTCTCACTGAACCATTCTTCTTTCTGTCCCTACTCCCTTTGCTTCCCCTGCATCTCTTGGCTCAAAACGACTCCTGAGAAGGAGAAGGTGATGCTTTTAGATGCACAGGACGCTTCATTAGTGTATTTCTCTGCAAAGAGGAATGAGAGCACAACATTGTTAGCTGGTAAAGAGGATACAGGAATTGCTGGAACAAGGGAATCTGAAAACCCAGAAGGCTAAGGAGCAATTGAAAAATGGTTTAAAATGAAAAAACTAAGGGAATTTTGGAAGTGGAAACTGGTGATACTCGTGCTACTTACTCTGAAATTTCCTTGGTAATTTTGCACTTTTTATGTCATGATAGAGAAATACAGGATACTGGCATTTTGGGTCAGCCTTTTTTTTTTTTTTTTATCCTACCTAATATGTCTCCTCTGCAGATTCCATAAAGATCAGTTCTCTGACTGAGAAACATGTTTTCTTACTTCATTTAGATTCTCCTTTAAACTCATTGAAGTGAGAACTGCTGGGCAATTTAAAGTTACCGTATTCTATACTCCAAACGGAGTGTGTATGGAACTCTTTCAGAAAAAAAGTCACCTAATTTGGTTACTATATAATAAGAGGCATCTTACTCAGTTGCATTGTGCCTTATGGAAGAAAATAGGCAGGATAGGGAATGGAAGTTTACACAATACTGAAAAGGCACACCTGGCTGAAATAACCTGTGTTGGTTTTAGCCTACAGAATAATTATACTGGTTTAGTCCAAGATACAGAACCAATAAAAATAGCTTATCAAAAGTAGTAGCCGTGGCCATTTGTTAAACAATATCCTTTGAAAAGATCTCAATTAGAAGAAACAAAGCCAATTCTAATAAGAAAACCAAGAATTTTTTAAAGTGCACTCACACTGTAATACTCTCATATATCCAGTAAAATTAAAATTAATAAGGATGTTTGATCACTATGTAGATTCATAGATCATAGAAAAATTAATTTGTTGTTATATTAACTCCTGTATCTCTTAATCCTGCAAATATTCTGAACTCTTGCTTTCCTTGTTGTCTGCAAAGTTTTGCTTTATAAAACTATTTTTCCTTGCCCTCCCTGTCTCCGTCCTTCCCTCCCTCCCTCCCTCCCTTTCTTCCTTCCTTCCTTCTTTGCCTACCTGTCTCTAGCAGATGAATCTAAATTTCCAAATTTTTATTTGCATTAATTATGAAGCAGTGTTCTGTTTGTGGCAAGGGATTGCTCAAAAGTTTTAGGATTCCCTAACTATTTTCTTCAGTGATTTACTGGAAAACATAAAGAAGTTGGTTTTACTAGAGTGATTTATAATAATTCCATATATAAATTACTTTCTGGTAGCCTCAGAGACTGAAGTCCACTTTGAGTTTATTTCAATTCCTTGCTTTGCAGGGTAATAAGGCTTCACTAGACAAAATGCAATTGCCAAACTGAAGTAAAATATTTAGATGTCTGTTTTCAGCTGAAGACCCAATATGTTACACATAGGGGTAAGCTGCTTTTGCCAATAAAATGGTCTATTACAAAACTAACAAACACGTAAAAAAAAGCCCAAAACAACAACAACGAACATCAATAATTTGGGAGACGAGTAGATTATTGCATATAGTGAAGTCCAGCTTTTGCTGGACATCAGAAAAATCCTCTGATGGGGAAAATGCATGAGAATTCTTCAGATCCTCTCATTTGATCATTAGAATCTGAAAAGGATTTGAAGAAATAAAACTGGTAATAGCTTTTCCCTCAGCGTTGAGGATTTTACATTTTGAAAAACCTTTTTAGCTTCTTTTGTCATGAAAATAAAGGGCTGGTAGTGGAATATTAACTCAGAAGCTGGAATTAGGCTATGGACAAAAAGCATATTTGTTATTTATTCCAGGTGCTCTGGCACAGGGAATGCCTGGAGGCCTCTAAGCTGTGGCAGCAGCTGCCACACTTACTGAAAGGCTCAAGCTCTTACTTTGGGTCACTTTATTTGTTTCCATGACCCACTTGCTGCAAGCGCTATTTTGCAAGTGCATGAAACCCAGCATTCTTCAGTTACCCATCAGATTGGCTTTTAACAGCATTATCCATTCCTAATATTGTGTCTGAGAAATGTGAAGGCCTAAACACTGCTCTTCTCTTACCCGATCCTGATCGAATAGATGATAATGATTGCACAATGGCAATAGAAGAAGTCACTAGGACCCAGGTTAATTTATCTGACTTTCCAGTTCAAAATCCTGACTTAATAATAATTACCGATGGGTCACATGTCAGGATAAAAATGGCTAAATTAAATTGTCTTATGATGTAGAGACATCTCATCAAATTTTGAAAACTTGTGTTTTCTCTAGAATTAAATAGCAAAAGTTGCTGAGTTAATAGCAATTACTAGAATTGGAAATTTTGGTCCTGAACTTAAAGTAAATAGATTAAATAGCTGGATAGATAGATAATAGATAGCTAGCTAGCTGGATAGATAGATAATAGATAGCTAGCTAGCTGGATAGATAGATAATAGATAGCTAGCTAGCTGGATAGATAGATAATAGATAGCTAGCTAACTAGATAGATAGACAGATAGAAAATACATATGTGTTTGGTGTCTCACACAAAAAGGCAAATTTGGAAAAATGTGGGAGTTTTTTTACTTTGTTGGGAACTAAAACATTTCATTGAAAATTGATAGCTGATTCATTAGAGGCTTTACAACTGTCTATTCAAATACTAGTAATTCATGTAGAACTCACATAGGACAGAATGGCAAAATTTCTACCAGCAATGATTTTGCTGACAGAGCTGCAAAGGTTGATGTTGGAATATAGTAGATTCCAATCTTGGGTATCCATTTTTAATACATCAGGAAACTTTTCTTTATATTTGTAAAGTATGCTTCACAAGAGGAAATGGGCAAATAAATCGTTAAAGGGGCTAAAATAAACTTTGCTTAAAAAAATAATTCCTGTATCATATTTCCTAAAGCTTATTGTATAAATGTACATTTCCATACATGTAAAAAAGAAGCAGAAGTTAATATATGTTTTACAGGTAGATATTTCTGACTGTTTATCTGAAGTAGACATTGCTAGAGTGTGCACATATAATGACTAAATTATTATTATTTTTAATTTTTATAAAGAAAACTTTATTTAGAAATACAGTATCATTACTTAAGAGTTGTTAAATTCCTCCAACTTAGACCAGAAACCAGAATTAGTTGATTTTTAAAACAATCGCATTGTTGTTACATGGAGTGGAAAAAGAATTATTAATTGGGAGTCTATGAACAGGCTAAAAATATATCTGTCACAGTGAACATCAATAATCAGTTTACAATTAAAGGGCAATTTAAAACCCAAGCAGAGAGTGCTAGTGAATAACTTAAATATTGAACAAAATCCAGAATTATAAAAAGAAGCTATAAAAGTGCAAAGCATTTAGACATTGTGTCTCGTGATTTGACTTTGTCGATTAACATGTAGGAAGCAATGGCAATAGTCGTTAATATTTTTTCATCATTCCATTTTCTGCATGCAAAACATATTTTATTTTATTTTATTATTATTATACTTTAAGTTTTAGGGTACATGTGCACAATGTGCAGGTTAGTTACATATGTATACATGTGCCATGCTGGTGTGCTGCACCCATTAACTCGTCATTTAGCATTAGGTAGATCTCCCAATGCTATGACTAAATTATTTTTTGATCATTAAATCTTTGACATTTTTTAACAGATGGAAAGAGAGAGGTCGAGGATCATTTCAAAAAGAGGGAACCAGCTGCATGCAGCCAAATATAAAATTTTCATTATAAAAGGTTAGTTACATTCCCTCTGCAAGGAAAGAGAAAAAAACTTAGATGTGAAATAAACAGATGTTGACCTATATACAAGGTAGCTATTTAGAAAATAACATGGGTCCTTGAAAATTTTATCAAGCTGTATGATTTAAAGGTCATAATTTATTAATTTATGATGTTTGGAAACAAAGGAAGGAAAATTTCCTACAAATGATTTTTTAGATATAAACAGAAATGATCTTTTCAAGAGAATTTCATTTTTCCCCAAGTTATTTCTCAAACATACTTCAAAACTAACCCCCCGTTGATGACTAAATATCATTCTTATTGAAATTATATCACTTAGATAAATAAGCATACAATTTAGCATTTTAGCGAGAAAACATGAAGGGAGCAAGTGACTGGCCTCAAAGAAGCACAATATTAAAACCCCATGAAGACTGAAAGTTTCACAGAGATAGTGCTTTTCCAAGTTGACGTTTCTGGATTTTGATCAATGGTCAATTGTCATTAATCAAGGGTTGGATACATTCCCTTAATTATGAGATGAAACTGAACTAAGCATTTGATTGGACACAAAGGCATGGCTTAGGGTAAATGTCATCAAAAATAGGTTTGAAATTGCCACCTGTGCCAAAATTTGTCCAATGATAGCCAGTCCAATGCATACAAAATTAATGTTTGTTGCTGGTATGTATCTAAGCTAGGGGCATTTGTAATCTCAGAACATTATAAAACAGATCAACAATCTTTTATATGAAGAGTGAGATAGTAAACATTTTAGGATTTGTGGGCAAAGAGACAATTCCTGAACTATCTAAGCAAATGTTTTTGCCAAAAATCTAATATTTGTTTTTAAAATTTTGAAAATACAGGGAAAGAACTTTATGGCATTGGTCTGGGCAAGGGTTTCTTTGGATAAGACTTCAAATACACAGGTAACAGAAGCAACAATAGACACATGGGACTATATCAAACCAAAAAACCTTCTACACAGCAAAGGAAACAATCAACAGAGTAAAGAGATAATCGGCAGAACAGGAGAAAATATTCAAAAACTATGCATCTGAAAAGGAGCCAATATTCAGAAGTCAGTAACAACAACAAAAAAGACAAGAAAGCAAATGATCTAATTAAAAATGGGTAAAATATCTGTAAGTCTTATTTTTTATTAAAATAAGACGTACAAAGAACCAACAGGTATCTGAAAATATGATCAACATCACTGATCATGAAGGAAATGTGAATCAAAACCACAGTGTTATATCATCTTACTCCAGTTAAAATGGCTGTTATCAAAAATACACAAAAATAATGAATGCTGGTGAGGATGTGGAGAAAAAGAAATTCTTATACACTTTTGATGGGAATGTAAACTAGTACAGCCATGATGGACAAAAAAAGGAGATTCCTCAAAAATTAAATTATAACCACTATATGATTCAGCAGTCCCACAACTAGATATGTATACACTGAAAATTTATCAATATGTCAAAGAGATATCTGCATCCCCATGTTTAATGCAGCACTATTCCCAATTACCCAAGATGTGAAATCAACATCCATCAGTGGATGAAAGAATTTTATTTTATTCTTATTTATTTATTTATTTATTTTTTTTATTTTTTTGAGGCAGTGTCTCACTCTGTCACCCACACTGAGTGCAGTGATATGATGCCAGCTCACTGCAACCTCTGTCTCCTGGGTTCAAGCGATCTCTGCCTCAGCCTCCCAAGTAGCTGGGATTAGAGGCATGTGCCACCATGCTTGGCTAATTTTGTTTTGCAGGTGGGGGGGGATGTTTTTTCTTGAACTCCTGGCCTCATATGATCAGCACATCTCTGCCTCCCAAAGTAATGAGATTACAGGTTTGAGCCGACACTAAATTTTATAAGTGATATGTATACACAATGGAATACTATAAAACCAATAAAAAGGCATAAAATTCTATCCAGGCACGGTGGTTGAGGCCTATAATCTCAGCATTTTGGGAGGCTAAGGTGGCCGAATAACCTGGTCAGGAGTTTGAGACTACCCTGGCCAACATGACCCAAACCCTGTCTCTATCAAAAATACAAAAATTAACTGGGCGTAGTGGTGGGCACCTCTAATTCCGACTACTCGGTGAGGCTGAGGTAGGCAGGGGAATCACTTGAACTCAGGAGGAGGAGATTGTAGTGACTGAGCCAGGATCTTACCACTGCACTCGAGCGTGGGCAACAGAGTGAGACACAGTCAAAAAAAAAAAAAAAAAAGAAATTCTGTCATTTGTAACAACAGGGATGAACTTAGAGGAAGTTGTACCGAGTGAAATAAGCCAAGTAAAAAATAAAAAAATAAACAAATACCACATGATCTCACTAATCCATGAAATCTAAAAAAGTTCATCTCATAGAAGTAGAGAATAATGGTTGCTAGAGACTAGGGAGAGTACGGGGTAACAGGGATGGGGAGAGGTTGGTTAATGGGTACAAAGTTATAGTTAGACGGGAGGATTAAGTTCTGATGTTCTATTACGAAGTCGAGTGACTATACCTAACCATAAAGTATGTGTCAGAATAGCTAGAAGAGTCTTGAATATTCTCATCACAAAGAAATGACAAGTGTTTGAGGTGATGGATATGCTAGTAATTGTGACTGAATAATTACACAATGTGTACCTGTATAGGAATATCACACTGTACCCCATACACATGTATACATATATATAACTGTACCTCAATTAAAAACAAAATGAAATGTGAAAAGATAAAATATAAAGTTTTTACAAAAACATTAAAAATAAATAAAAATCAAAAAATCATTTTTATCTTACCACCACAAATGTGGTGGGCCCAATTTGGTTAACGGATCATAGTTTTGTAGACTTCTGCCTTAGAGGCAAAAATCAAGAAGCTTCTAAACTGGGATTTATACTTTTGAGGGTTGACCTTTTTCTGTATCACCCTCATAGAATAGAGCTTTGAGGTTTTATACTAAAAAATAAATTGGTTAAAAGGTACTTCTCTTTGGTATGCTCTGATTTCCTTTTTTTTCCTCTTCCAAATTTTTTTTTTTGAGTCTACTACTAACGTATTTGTCCAACTATTGGATTTCCTATAAACTAGTTTAAGATTTAGTCATTGTCTTCAGGGAACAGGCCGAACCACAGGACATTCCACATTTTCTAGCCTTTTTTACTCTTCTTCAATCTTGACAAGGCAAATCCTCATTTCACTGTCACCAATCTGATGCAATCAAATGGTTTTTCAGTTTTAATATTTAGTCTGATTTTTGAATTGTTACCCAAGAGACAATAAACAATTGTTATCCAAGAGACAGTAAAAAAATCTTTCCTGCCATATATTGAAGTGTAATTAGCAGCTATATCTATTTTTAGGAGAAAAATAATTCTCACACAAATCCATTATTCTAATAGAATTTTATTGACTCATCTCATTTCAAGATTTCATCAAATATCTTTAGAGAAATGTGAATATTTTTATACCTAAGATTAAGAAAACATTAAATAGGCAACCCATACTTACTCTGAACTTCCAGCACCCTTCACAATTAGAATACCTATTTCTTTTCCGAAATATTAAGAACAGACATATTTCCATGCTCTTTGTCCACAAAAATATGCGCACACTTATATACATAAAAGCACATAAAAATACATGAAATACATCATCTTAAGAAATGTGTCAATGCATATTTACTAATCATTATATGTTAGGCTATTTGGCATGCCCTTAAAATAGTATGATCAATCAATTGGTAAGAATTTTCTAAAATTTATCTTATTTGGAACCCATGTAACTGAGTTATTCTTACAATATCTGTCTTCAGTTTTTACTCAACTATATATTGTATTGTAATAAATGTTTGTATATGTTTTTCACATAATCTCTAGTATGTTGCTGTAGATTATAAACTAAAAATTTTACCATTGTCTCCCAGGACACAGAGGCGTATATTAATATGTTTTAATATATATCTCTACTAAACAGCCTCGATTTAATGACTCGCTCTGCCTATTAATTTGACAGACATTTACAACAAAGCATTGACAGAAATTGATAGGTAAGATTAATAATCAATTTTTTAACTTAAACTATGGTTATAGACCATTATATTATTTAATTCTTAAAATTGATTGCTATATTAGTTAAGATGGTATATATTTGTGTTTTTAGGATTCCTTATCTAAATTAAGGCAGAGAAGTTACAGTATTTATATCTGCATTAAATCTCAACTCCAGAAAAACCTTTTAAAAAATTATTTAATCCTCTGGAAACTATTGATATGATACAGGTGAAATTTTCAGAAGTTTATTGAATAATTTAATATCATTTAATAGGACACTCTGGCTTGTATATAAGCAGATACATTACTCAGACTTCTTGGCTGTACTCTAAAATAATATATGTACTAGTCTCCTAAATATTACTAGCTCACCTTTCAAAATGCATATTAATATTTCAATGTCTTTCTTCAATGTGAAAAGCTCTTGAATATCTACTTGTGATAGCCCTAAGAGCTGAGATAATTATTTCCAGGAGGTTGAATCCATGATTCTTAACTGTTCAGCAATGCATAAGCAAGAGAGAATATGACATAAGAGGACCATTTCTACATTAGCCATTTTTTTCACAAGATACCTATGTGAATACAGGCCACCTGGGGGGGGGGGGTAAGTGGAGGACTATTTCCAACTATATTTATAAGCACATACTGATATTATTGAATCAAAACCTACAGCAGTGCTTCTCAAATGGGAAGGGAGACAATGTGTAAGGAGATCAGGAATATCATTAGTCACCTTTCAGATGTTTTAATGCATACAGCTGTAACTGAAGGGTTATCAACATCCAGATAGGAAAATGGGAGTGGGCATTATATTCAGTATGTTATGAAAAAAATCTTCCTAGTTGATTCTCACATGCTGCAACTTGATTAAGAAACAATGCTTTACTAGGAGAAGCAAGGGCAACATGAATTTTTATTTCTAGACTAGATATAATATAAATATTTGCAAGCAACATTGTACATGATATATAATAGATGTCTTTATAAGTAAATAGATCTTGATATATATCCTTGTTAAAGAAATACGTGTAAGATGGCAAGGTTCTTTCTGAACCTAATATGAGTGTTTTCTGCAATGTTTACCATATGAAATTAAGTATTTTATATTATGTATATAATATATAGGAAATTACATTATACATAAAATTCGCCACATCATTACATAATAGAAGCACAATGTGATATCACTGGATATTTTTATCAGAATGGCTTATTATTATTTATTAAAATAAATGCATTCAACACCTACAGATTATTTAGGTTATTTGCAATACAGATTATGCACCTTAAACTATTTCTGGATTTTTAAAACACGGCATCAAAGACATAGGCACTACTTTCTTCTACACAATGAGAGTAAGTAGTTGTTCTTTATTTATTGAATATTAAACGCACAACTTCTTAGCCAAGTATATGCTTGGCAACAGACTAAAAGGTAAGGTAGTAGTAAAGGGAAAACACAACTTTATTTTTTTTTTCGAGAGGGAGTCTCACTCTATCACCCAGGCTGGAGTGCAGTGGCGCTATCTCGGCTCACTGCAAGCTCCACCTCATGGGTTCACACCATTCTCCTGTGTCAGCCTCCCGAGTAGCTGGGACTACAGGCGCCCGCCACCATGCTGACTAATATTTTGTATTTTTAGTAAAGACAGGTTTTCACCGTGTTAGCCAGCGTGGTCTCGATCTCCTGACCTCGTGATCCTCCCGCCTCAGCCTCCCAAAGTGCTGGGATTACAGGCGTGTGCCACCGCGCCCGGCAGGGAAAACACAATTCTTATTGCTGCTGTAGGTTACTCATTGAGCATCCTAACAAAGCAGCAGTTTTCAAATATTTTCCAACATACACACAGTCTTATGTTCAAATTAGACCACTGTAGTGAATTTAGTCATTAATATCTCTACTTTCTCTGCTAACTGCTACATCTTTATTCCTGAGACCTACTGTCTGCTAGGCAATTCTAAAAATATCTGTGAATGTTGTAACGTATTATAATGTTGTATCTGAGTTTTGTAATGGTTTTTTCCTATTGAGTAATATACTTTAGTAATGTGGAAACATAAATGCCTTTCTCAAATTTTAGATACTAAAAAAGAGGAGATTATATTTTCTTGCTCATATTAACATTCCTGTCAGAGAATTTTCTACACACAAGTGCAAGGATTCTTTTTAAGCAAATATGAAATCTGAAAAGCAAATTGGCATGTGCAAGCATGTGTGCACACATACACACACTACAGAGTGATTTGCTGATTAATCATAAATAGAGAAAAGTTTTAAGTATGTAATGATTTTAACACATTTAAAAACAAATTATATCGCTGCATGGTATTCCTGTGTGTATATGTGCCACATTTTCTTTATCCAGTCTATTATTGATGGGCATTTGGGTTGGTTCCAAGTTTTTGCTATTGTGAACAGTGCTGCAATAAACATACGTGTGCATGGGTCTTTATAGTAGAATAATTTATAATCCTTTGGGTATATACCCAGTAATGGGATTCCTAGGTCAAATAGTATTTCTGGTTCTAGATCCTTGAGGAATTGTCACACTGTCTTCCACAGTGGTTGAACTAATTTACACTCCCACCAACAATGTAAAAACGTTCCTATTTCTCCACATCCTGTCCATCATCTGTTATTTCCTGACTTTTTAATGATCGCCATTGTAACTGGCATGAGATGGGATCTCATTGTGGTTTTGATTTGCCTTTCTCTAACGACCAGTGATTATGAGCTTTTTTTCATGTTTGTTGGCTGCAAAAAGATGAGTTCATGTCTTTTGCTGGGACATGGATGAAACTGGAAACCATCATTCTCAGCAAACTAACACAGGAGCAGAAAACCAAACACCGCATGTTCTCACTCACAAGTGAGAATTGAACAATGAGAACACATGATCACAGGGAGGGGAACTTCACACACCGGGGCCTGTCAGAGGGTTGGGGACTAGGTGAGGGATAGCATTAGGAGAAATACCTAATGTAGATGATGGGTTGATGGGTGCAGCAAACCACCATGGCACGTGTATACCTATGTAACAAACCTGCACTTTCTGCACATGTATCCCAGAACTTAAAGTATAATAATAATAATTATTATTATAAATTATATCTAAGCCAATTAATAATATTTAATGTATTTTAAATGAAGCAAACATTTTGCTGGGTCCTAAGCAAAACACAAAAACAAGCAGACTGGTTCCTGCTCTAAAGTATGTTACATCACACAAGTGAAGAGGAGACATAAATCACACATATTCAAGAAAGGAAATTTTAAAATATTAAAAATGGCATCAAAGAAGCCAAAGTGCTCCTGAAACAAAGACACAATACAATGGTCAAGTGGATATGTCTTCACAGAAGAAATATCATTTGCTTTGATACTTGTAAGTTGAGAGTCCGACATCTAAGCCCTATACCATTTTCAGAGAAGCAGCTATTTTGGAAAGTTTTCATCTACTAGGGGATTTTGTTTTACCCTCCAGCATGTTCAAGGAATGTGCAGGAGGTTTTGTTGATGACTTTCTTACTCACCAAAGAATCCATTCAAATCATACTCCCCATTTTAACAAAACTCAGCTTCCAAATGCTTTTTAAACTCTACTTGTCGATAACCCTTTCTCTTTAGGTGAAGAAAATGAGAGAGAGTATTGCCTTGTAAGAAGTCTTAAAAATAAATGCAAAATAGTTTTATTAAGGAAAACTTCACCCCCATTTGGTTTCATGTGGGAGGTTGTTTCACTACATGTATGTATTTATCTCAATCAAAAACCTCCTATTTAGGTACCCAAAATGATCTATGATCTCTATTTATTGCAATGAAATTAATGGCTATGATCAATGTGTACAATATCTATTTACTAAGACGGAATCAATGACTATGACCTCTGTTTACTAAGATGGAATCAATGTCTATGATCTCTGTTCACTAAGATAGAATCTGATCATGGCAAAAAGAACAAATTCTGCAAACTATTACCTCTCTGTTACAGTCATCATCTTTTCCACCTGATTTTACAATGCTCTTGCATGAGAAATCACTATTTCTTAGAGCCAATGTTGTTTATCACATTTGTTGATGAACAAATACTTTAAGGATGTCAATATTAATTACCTACTTCATAGAATTTGCATTTCTTTCTTTCTTTTTTTTTTTTTTTTTTTTGAGATGGAGTCTGGCTCTGTCGCCCAGGCTGGAGTGCAGTGGCGTGATCTCGGCTCACTGCAAGCTCCACCCCCTGGGCTCACGCCATTCTCCTGCCTCAGCCTCCGGAGCAGCTGGGAATACAGGCACCCGCCACCATGCCCGGCTAATTTTTTTTTTTTTGTATTTTTAGTAGAGACGGGGTTTCACCGTGTTAGCCAGGATGGTCTCGATCTCCTGACCTCGTGATCCGCCCGCCTCGGCCTCCCAAAGTGCTGGGATTACAGGCGTGAGCCACCGCGCCCGGCCAGAATTTGCATTTTATGTTATCTGTGAGCGAAGTGCTCCTCCACCCAATATCCACACCACTTGGTTCTTCAAACTCTTCCAGTCTTTATTCCAAAGGCACTTTTTCCAAATGGAGAAATAACAGATTTTAACTTGTAAACATTTTATTTGCAGTTCTAAAATAATTGTATTTTCTAATAACCTATTTGCCACAAAATACCCCATCAGATAAAAGAAACTCCAAATCTCTTTGTGTATGACATACCTTCTCATTTCTCACAAATATTTCTGCTTTCATGGAGTAAATGAAAGGCATCACCTTGTGGGATACACAGCTATTGTCCATATTTGAGTCTGTGAAAAAGACGAATATGAGCCATTGTTCTTAGAATATAGCTTTCTGCTATTTTTGTCTTCCATGTGTCTTGCTTTGTGATATCTATGTTACATTAAAGTAAATAAAAAGTGCTCACAGTTGCACAACAAATGGTTCTATTCTACCTGGTTTTCTTCTTACTGTATCCAAAACAATATTTTTATAGTTCGAACAGAGAGAAAATAAATAGAAATAAAAAGCAACTTATATTTCTGAATTTTATTATACAATTGCATCACTAGCAAAATATCTGCTTGCTGATATATGGAAAATTATTGTACTTAAGTATAGTTTATAAAATATCAACATGTACTTAAAAAGTATTCATTTCCCCAGTAGGGCTTAACATATATAAAACAAAAGAAATCACAACCTCATAATCACTGAAAAACCTATGCCAAAATATGAAATATCGTATGCAAAGTTTGTGTAACTATTGGTCACACCTGATACATAGGTACTTAAAACATTAATCAAATGAATATAAATATTCAATTTGACAATATTTACTGCTAAATGAAACATTAAAATTTGCTAAAAGGAGGCTAGCTATATCTGAGTAAAAGTTTAGAAAGCTGATACTGTATCCTGCTCAAGGTTAGACTCCTTACATTGAAGATTATTGATCTTGCATTTATTTCCACTAAAATTAGGATTTGCTATAAAACAGTTTTATTACTGTCATAAATTAATTATCCATAAAACTGTAAGTGCTCTACAGTTACGGGAATAGATGAACGACAGAATTATGTTGAAATTTTTAAAATTTTCTTAAGCTTTTCAAAAGGGAGTGGCATACTAATTTCAGTTAGTTAAATTTTGTTACAAGCAAGAAAAAATATACCTACCCTATCACAAAATATTCTTTTTTGTATATCACTTAATTAAAAAATGCCTACAGATATCAATTGTACAACGTGTTACAATATGTTATACCAGAACTAAAATGACCTCTATTCAGAGTTGGCAACACTTCAATTAATGCCAGGAATGGGAAAAGAATACAATCATTATTACATTCATTACAAACTAAATCTGTAATATTTTATTGGCAGGAAAGATTTTAAGAATCCAAACCATTTAAGGATTGTTATTTATACAAAAAAGGAAAATATTAAAAATAAATGATGGAGTCTCTTTTACTTTAGAGAATTCAGTAGCATACATTTTAAAATTATTGGCACACTTTTCATCATTATTACTTTCAAAATGTATACTAGATTGATGGAACATTGACAATTATAGAATTAGGTAATTAAAGAATGATATATTATTAGACACCAATTTAACAATATTATGTGCAACAATGGACTTAACATTATAAAAGCATAATTTATCAGGCAGGTTTATTACTCAGAGATGCATGAGACTTTTTCAGGGGTTTTTCAGCTTTTAGAAAAAAATATATTATTATGACTAAAAAATAAAATCTTAAAGCAAGAAAAGGAAGAATGGTGACATATTCTTTACTAAATGAAATACTTGAGTTTAGATTTAAAAAGTTTTATCAAAAATTAACGATGTTGAAATTCTTTTCAAGTGCTTATTTACTAGTTATTTGTATATCTTCTTTGGAGATATGTTTATTCTGCTCATTTTTGAATCAGGTTGTTTGTTTTACTGCTGTTGTTGAGTTTAGGAGTTCTCTGCATACTCTGAATATTTCTTATTACATATATGACTTACAAATATATTCTCCCTTTCGTAAGTTGTCTTTTTGTTCTTTATATTGTCTTTCAATGAACAATTAAAAAATTATAAGGTCTAGCTTGTCTGTTTATTCTTTTGTTAACTGAGCATTTTAAGTCATATTCAATAAATCACTGCAAAATCCAATATCATGATGATTTTTCCCTATGAGGTCTTCTACATATTTTGTAGTTTTAGATCTTACATATAGATATTTGATTCATTTTGCACTAATTTTTGTATATAATGTTTGTAAGGGTCCAACTTAAATGATGACTAAATGAGAAGACTGTTTTTTCCATATTGAATGGTCTTGTCAACTTTGTCAAAAATAATTTTACAGTATATATGAGGGTTTATTTCTGGGCTCTCTATTTTCTTCTATTAATCTGTATATCTATATTTATAGAAGCACTAAATATTTTAATTACTGTAGATTTGGGATAAATTTTGAAATCAGGGAGTGAGAATTCCCAGCTTTGTGTTTCTTTTTCAGTTCTGTTTTGCCTATTCAAGGTGCTGTGAAAATCCATGTGATTTTTAGAAAAAGTTTTTCTGCTTCTGGAAAAAAAAAAGTCATTGGAATATTAAAGAGAATTCACTGAATCAGTAGCTTTTTTTAAGTAGTATTGACATCTTAACAATACTAACTTGGCCAGTCTATGAACATTGGACATATTGTTATTTATTTATATCTTCTTTCACTTCTTTTCGCATTGTTTTGCTTTCATTGTGCAAGTCTATCATCTCCTTAGTTAATTCCTAAATTTTTATTTTTTTCGTGCCATCGTAAACAAGAGTTGTTTGCAATATATTTTTCAGATTGTTCTTTTTTGAAGAAATGTAAGTAAGTTTTGTGTATTGAATTTGTATCCTGCTACTTTGTTTAGTTCATTAGTTATAACAGTTTTTTGTGGAATACTTAAGGTTTCATAAAATAAAAAAACATATCATCACTGAGCAAAGATAATCTTAGTCCTTACTTTTCAGTTTGACTGCTTTTCAATTTCTTTTTCTTGTTGAATGGCTCTGGCTAGAAATTCTAGTACTATGTTGAAGAGAAGTGGTTGTATCATTCTGCTCTAACACTGTTATGAAAATACTACCTGTGACTGGGTAATTTATTTATTTATTATTTATGTATTTATTTTTCTCGAGATGGGTTCTTGCTCTGTCGCCCAGGCTGGAGTGCAATGATGTGATCTCGGCTCACTGCAACCTCCGCTTCCTGGGTTCAAGCAATTCTCCTGCCTTAGCCTCCTGAGTAGCTGGGATTACAGGTGGGCACCACTGCATCCATCTAATTTTTTGTATTTTTAGTAGAGATGGGGTTTCACCATGTTGGCAAGGCTGGTCTTGAACCCCTGACCTCGTGATCCACCCGCCTGGGCCTCCTAAAGTGCTGGGATTACAGGCGTGAGCCACCGCGCCTGGCCGACTGGGTAGTTTACAAAGGAAAGAGGTATAATGGGCTCACAGTTCCACATAGCTGGGGAGGCCTCAAGAAAATTACAGTCATGATGGAAGGCCACAGGAAAGCAAGGACCTTCTTCACATGGTGGCAGGAGAGACAAGTGCAAGCTGGAGAAATGCCATAGGCTTATAAAGCCATCAGATCACATGAGAACTCACTCACTGTCAAAAGAACAGCATGGGGGAAACCACCCCCATGATTCAATCACCCCCTTTCATCAACACATGGGGATTGCAGGTCCCTCCCAAGACACATGGGGATTATGATTAGGAATGAGATTTGGGTGGGGACACAGAGCCAAAACATATGAGTGGCAAAAACTGATATCCTTGCCTTTCTCCTGATCTTAGAGGAAAATGCTTCAGTTTTTCACCAATGATTATGATCTTGTTGTGAGCTTTTCATGTATGTATTTTTTTTATTCTGAGGTAGTTTCCTTGTATTCCTAGACTTTTTAATGTTTTTTTATCATGAAAGGATTTTAAATTTCTTCACATGATTTTTACGCATTAAGTGAGATGATCATGTGTATTTTTTTATTCTGTTAATATTATGCATTACATCAACATCACTGATCATTAGAAAAATGTAAGTTCAATGTACAATGAGAGACCACCTCACATTGGTAGGCTGCTATAAAAAAATGTGTTGGGAAGGATGTGGAGAATTTAAAACCCTTGTGCACTGTAGATGAGATTGTAAAACATCATACAGCTGCTATGGAAAAGAGTATGACAGTTCCTCAAAATTAAATACAGAATTACCATATCATCCAGTAATACCACTACTGGGTTTACACTCAGAAGAATTGAAAACAGAGTCTCAAAGTGATGTTTGTACACCAATATTCATAGCAGCATTACTCACAATAGCTAAAACATGGAAGCAACTATGTTCACTGATAGATGAATTAATAAGAAAAATGTGTTATATATACACAACAGAATATTATTCAGGCATACGAAAAAATCTCAACATATGCTACAATATGGATGGACCTTAAGGACATTATTCTAAGTGAAATAAGTTGATCATAAAAATACAAATACTTTGTAATTCCACTTATATGAGGTACTTAGAGTGGAAAAATCATAACAATAGAAAGGAGAACGGTGATTGCCAGGGAAGAGGAGAAGAGGGGAGTGAGTAGTTATTATTTCATTTTTACAAGATGAAAATTGTTATGGACATAAATGGTAATGATGATTGCACCCAGTATATCTATATTTAATACTACTGAACTGTATAGTTAAAATGGTTAAGATGGTACATTTATATTATGTATATTTTACTGTAATAATTTTTTAATTACAATAAATTTATAGCAAAAAATATGTTTAACAATTTGAAATGTAGTTAAACATAATATTTAATTATGTTAAAGGTTTTAGGACAACAAATTCACTTGTTTTTCCTTAAACTTTTTGGTCTTTTCTTCATAGTCTCATTTTATCTTTAATGTTCTCATGTTGAAGTGTTTCAGAGTTTATTCCTTGAACAACTTGTTAATCTACACTGATACCTTAGGTGATTTCATTCAGTTACATGACTAGAAATATAATTCCATCTTATTTTCATGATTCTGAAAATCTATATTCAGCCTTGAGACTTTGCCTGAATCCAGTCTCATTTATCTAACTATGTACTAGGCAAATCTACTTGAATTTTTAAAAGGCAACTCCAAGCTACATGTTCAAGTGTGAGATCCAAATATGCTTGTTTTGCCATTGCCAAAAATGAAACAACCAAACCAAAATATAAACAATAATATAATTTCTCATACAGGCTTTGTAATTATAGTTAATGATAGCTCTATTCTGCCATATGCTCAGAATGTAGGCCTTGGCAAAAAATTTTTGTGACACTGTATTTTATGGCCATTATTATTTCCCATGCTATTATCATCTCCTTGAATTTCAGCAAAAGCCAGCCAATTGTCTTTCTGCTTTTTATTCTTCTACTTCTTATTGTTACTACACAGCATCCAGAATGGTCTTGCTATGATGTTAAGTCTTACCTTCTCACTTCTATAGGTATAACATTCCAATGTCATTCTAGTTTACGCAATCAAAGCCTTTAATATGACATATAAGACTTTCCATGACTGACATCTCCCCTTATCTTCCTGACATAATATTTAACTACTTGTCGCAATTTTTTTCTTTCTGAAATAATGTTTTTTAAAAATCACATTTCTACTTTCTATATTATTTTATTGGACAAAGGTGTCATTTTATCTTTTAATTATACATTATTTTATATGAACGAGGTTCAGTCAAGCTACAATATGCATGAGCAATAATAACAAGTATACATTCAGATTATCTCATCCATTAAAGGTGAATTGAGTAATTATTTCATGAGCCAGGAATATCTATGAAGCATGAATGTGACTGATACAAGAAAAAACAAATTTATTTTTAAAAATGAAAGAAATCATATTTCCTATTGGGGTATTCTATTTATTTGATTCACTATTCATGTTGGTTGATTTTTTTCTATAAATTATGCTGATTTAATGTTCAATTAATGTATTTTATTCAAGGCAGAAAAAGTAAAACATACTACATGTTCAGAACCTTTTGCATGTTACTTCCAACAGTATGTTTTTATTAATTAATTGCAGGTGGAGTTTACTATGGCATTCAGTAACATTATCAACTAAGTTTTATTCAGATTACAGATTTTAGACAGAATATTGACTTTGTAAGAGGATCAACTCAAAACTTGCCAATAATATAGAGATAGAAGGAGCTATAAAGCATGAAAATTCTACTTCAGGAATTGTTTTCCCTCGCAGTGAGATACAATATGATGGACTTATTTTTAACATCATTAAACTGATCCACTAAAATAACTGTAACAATTTATAGTTTGGCCATAAAACATGCAACATTTACATGCTTTGTTAAAAGGTAATCACCACATCCAACTGAATAATGTATTCAGGACAGTTCAAGAGTATTCTGGGGAACATAGTGAGACCTCATCTCTATAAAAATATAAAAATTAGCTGGGCATGGTGGTGTGCACCTATAGTCCCAGCTACTTGGGAGGTTGAGGCAGGTAGACTGTTTGAGCCTGGGAGATCAAGGCTACAGTCAGCTGTGTTCGTGCCACTGCACTCCAGCCAGGTAATACAGCCAGACCCTGTATCAAAAATTTAAAAGATAAAAATAAAAAAGTAAAATCTTAAGGGAATGGTAAACATGGAAACAAAAGAGTAACACCTCCTACCACAAAATTCCACTTAAGAACACAGATCACAGACACTATAAAGCAACTACCCAATCAAGTTTACAAAACAACAAGTTAACAACATGATGACAAAAAATCAAAATCATGACTAACTCTGAATGTAAATAGTCTAACACTTTACCTAAAAGACATAGAGTAGAAAGCTGGGTAAAAAGGGCCAGCTGCGGCAGCTCACACCTGTAATCCCAGCACTCTGGGAGGCCGAGGCGGGTGGGTCACTTGAGGTCAGTAGTTCGAGACTAGCCTGGCCAACCTGGTAAAACCCCATCTCTACTAAAAATACAAAAATTACCCTGACATGGTGGCACGCACTTGTAATCCCAGCTACTCAAGAGGCTGAGTCAGGAGAATCGATTGAACCCGGAGGCGGAGGTTGCAGCGAGGAGAGATCACGCCATTGCACTCCAGCCTGGGAGACAAGAGCGAAACCCCATCTCAAAAAAAAAAAAAAAAAGCTGGATAAAAAGACAAGTCAAACCATCTGCTTTCTTCAAGAGACACATCCCACATTTAATAACACACATAAGCTCAAAGTAAAGTGATGGAGAAAGATCTATCATGCAAACTGAAAAGAAAAAAGAGCAGGAGTCATTATTCTTGTATCAGATAAAACAGATTTTACATGAAAAAAACAATTAAGGACAAAGAAGGGCTTTACATAATGATAAAGGGTACAATTCACCAAGAACACTTAACTATCCTAAATATATATGCACTTAACATTGAGACACACACCAGTAAAAGAAATGCACTTGAACTATGAAAATATTTAGACAGACACACAATAAAAATGGGAGACTTCGGCACCCTACTGACAGGGTTAGACAGATTATTGAGGAAGAAAACTAACAAAGAAATTCAGGAATTAAACTCAACACTCAAACAATTGGATGTAATACACATCTGCAGAATATTCCACCCAAATATTACAGAATATACATTCTTCTCATCTGCACAGGGAATGTATTCTAATATAGACCACATGCTTGGTCATAAAGTCTCAATAAATTAAAAATAAATAGAAAATATACCAAGCACACTCTCAGATCATAGTTCAGTAAAAACAGAAATGAATCTCAAAAATATCTCTCAAAACTAAATAATACGTGGAAATTAAACAACTTGCTCTTGAATAACCCCTGGATCAACAATGAAATTCAGAAGAAAATATGAAAAAAAAATATTTAATAGGGACACAACTTACTAAAGTCTCTGGGATGCAACAATATCAGTGGTAGGAGGAAACTTGGTAGTGCTAAACACCTTCATCAAGAAGTTAGGAAGATCTCAAATTAACAATAGAACTATATACTCAAAGAAACTAGAACAAAATTTTTAAAAGCTCCCCCCCCGAAAAGAAAATAAATAACTAAAATTACAGAAAAGCTGAACAAAATTGTGATGTAAAAATCCATACAAAAGATAAATGAAACAAAACATTGGTTATTCAAAAGAATAAACAAAATTGATAGACTGCTGGCTAAATTATCAAAGGAAAAAAGGAGAGAAGATCCTATTAAACACAATCAAAAGAACAACAATGACATTACACTCAATCCCATAGAAATGCAGAAGATACTCAGAGATTATTTTGAACAACTCTATGTACACAAATTGGAAAGTCTAGAAAAAATGGATAAATTCCTGGAAAAACACAAAACTTCCCATGACTAAACCAGGAAGAAAGTGAAAAAGTCAACAGACCAAGAACAACTTTTGAAATTGAGTCAGTAATACAAAACTGCCAACCAAGGAAAGTCTTGAAACGAATGAATTTATAGCCAGTTATATTAGACATACAAAGAAAAGCTGGTACCAATCCTACTTAAACTATTCTCAAAAAATTATAGCAGAGAGGCCCTCCCTGGCTCATTCTATAAACTCAGCAACAGCCTGATGCAAAAATCTGGCAAAGGCACAATGAAAAAAACAAAACAAAACTTAGGGCCAATATTCCTGATGAACATATACACAAATTTTCTCAACGAATTACTAGCAAACTGAATCAGCAGCACATCAAAAAGTTAATACGCCATGATCAAGTAGGCTTTGTTCCTGGGAATGAAGGCTGGCTCCACATATGCACATCAGTAAAAGTGATTCACCACATAAACAGAATTAAATAAAAATCATGTGATCATCTCAATAGACTCAGAAAATGCTTTTGATAAAATTTAACATCCATTCATGATAAAAGCCCTCAACAGACTACACACTAAAATAATATACTTCAATACAATGGTAGCCATCTATTACAAACACATAGCCAACATCATACTGAACAGGCAAAAGCTGGAACCATTTCCTGTCTGAAATGGAACTAGACAAGAATGCCTACTCTCACCACTTCTATTGAACATGCTATTGGACATCCTAGCCACAGCAATCAGACAAAAGAAAAAATTAAAAGACATCCATTAGGAAAAGATGAAATTAAACTCTTTACCCTGATTATATGATTCTATACCCAAAAAACCCTAAGACTCCGCTAAAATGCTCCTGGAACTGATAAATGGCTTTGGTAAAGTTTCAGGATACAAAGTCAATATACAAAAGTAGTAGCATTTCTATGCAACGACATTCAAGCTGAGAGTCAAATCAGGAACACAATTTTATTTAACATGGAAAAAAAAAAAAACCCTGAAATACATAGGGTCTAAGACTATATCTAAACAAGGAAGTGAAAGGGAAAGATCTCTATAGGAACTACAAAGCATTGTTGAAAGAAATCAGAGATGATATCAATCAACTGAAAAACAGTCCATGCTCATGGAGTAGAAGAATCAATATTGCTAAAATGGCCATATTGCCCAAAGCAACGTAAAGTTTCAACGCTATTTCTGTCAAACTACCAAGATTATTTTTCACAGAATTACAACAAACTATTTTAAAATATGAAATTGAAAAAGAGTCAGGATAGTCAAATTCATCCTAAGCAATAAGAACAAAGCCAGAGGCATCACATTATCTGACCTCAAAGTGTACTGAAAGGATATAGTAAACAAAAACACCATCATACTGGTACAAAAACAGATACATGGACCAATGGAACACAATGGGAAACCCAGAAATAACGCTGTACACCTACAACCATCAAATCTTTGACAAAGCCAACAAAACCAATTAAAGGGGGAGAAACTTGCTGTTCAATAAATGATGTGTGGATAACTGAGTAGCCACGTGCAGAATAATGAAACTAAATACCTACCTTTCACCATGTACAAAAATTAACGCAACATGGATTAAGTAATCTTATGTAAATATAAGATCTCAAACTATAAAAAATCCTAGAAGAAAACCTAGAACACATCATTGTGGACATGGACCTTAGCAAATAATTTTTTGCTAAGTCCCCAGAAGCAATTGCAACAAAAACAAAAATGGACAAGGAAGACCTAATTAAACTAAAGAGCTTCTGCAAAGCAAAGGGAATTATCAGTAGAGTAAACAGACAACCTAGAGAATTGGGGAAAAATTCTGTAAAATATGCATCTGACACAATTCTAATATCCATAATCTGTAAGGGACTTAAAGAAATCAACAAGCAAAAACCAAATAACCAAATTAAAAAATGGGCAAAGGACATGAACAGATGCTTCTAAAAAGAAGACGTACAAGCAGGTATTAAACATGAAAAAATACTCAGCATCATTAATCATCAGAGAAATGCAAGTAAAATCCACAAGATACCATCTCACACTAGTCAGAATGGTTACTATTAAAAACCATAAAATAACAGATGCTGGTGAGGCTGTAGAAAAAAGGAACACATATACTATTGAAAGAAATGTAAATTAGTTCAGCTACAGTGGAAATCAGTTTTGCAATTTCTCTAAGAACTTAAAACAGAGACACTATTCAACCCAGAAATCCTATTACTGAGTATATACCCAAAATAAAATAAGTTATTCTATCAAAAAGACACATGCACTGGTATGTTCATGGCAATGCTATTCACAATAGCAAAGACATGAAGTCAACATATGTGCCCATCAATAGTGGGTTGGATGAAGAAAATGTTGTACATTTATATCATGGAATACTATGCAGTTATTAAAAAATGGAATCATGGGCCTGGCGCGGTGGCTCACGCCTGTAATCCCAGCACTTTGGGAGGCCGAGGCAGGTGGATCACGAGGTCAGGAGATCGAGACCATCCTGGCTAATACGGTGAAACCCTGTCCCTACAAAAAATTACCCAGGCGTGGAGGTGGGTGCCTGTAGTCCCAGCTACTTGGGAAGCTGAGGCAGGCCAATGGCGTGACCCCCGGGAGGCAGAGCTTGCACTGAGCCAAGATCGCGCCACTGTACTCCAGACAGAGCCAGACTCCACCTCAAAAAAAAAAAAAAAGAAGGAGGAATCATGTTCTTTGCAACAACATGGATGGAGCTGGAGGCCATAAATCCTAAGTGAAGTAATGCAGGAAGACAACACCAAACACAACATGTTCTCAGTTATAACTGGGAGTAAAACACTGAGTACTCAGGGACGTAAACATGGGAACAATAGGTCCTGTGGACTACTAGAGGTGGTAGTGAGGGAGTAAGGCCTGGGTTGAAAAACTACCTATTGGGTACCGTGTTCACTCCCTGAGTGACGAAC
Source organism: Pan paniscus (assembly GCF_029289425.2). Lineage (NCBI taxonomy): Eukaryota > Metazoa > Chordata > Mammalia > Primates > Hominidae > Pan > Pan paniscus. The sequence goes on from NC_073249.2 coordinate 60,705,957, forward strand.
CACACTCCAAACCTCAGCATCCCTCAATATAATCATATAACAAATGTGTACATGTACTCCCTGAATCTTGAAGTTGAGATCATTAGAAAGTAAATAAATAAATAAAGTTACTGTACATAATAAAACAGAGATGTTGGCTGTAAGTTTTTCATGCAACATAGATGGATGTTAAACTTTTTCAAATTGTTTTTCTGTATCTGTTGAGATAATGACTTTATTTTCTTTTTAAATGACAAATGAACCATTTATTTTTTGAGATAAATCTACTTAGTGATGAGGCTTTCTGTGTATATTGTTGTCTTCAATTTGCCAATATTTTATCAAACATTTCCACATCAATTTTCATGAAGGATATGGCTTTGCAGTTTTATTTTCTTGTAATGTTCTGGTCTTCATTTGATATTAGGTATTAATTTTAAGTAACCTTTTTTCTTCTGGAAGGAACCAATGATTGAAATAGCAAATTTCACTACATCAAATTCATGAAAGAAAAAGCAAATTTACAAAAAATTTTGTAGAAAGAATGAATGTTATCATAGGGTCAGAAATTTCCAAAGATTGGTAATAATAAATTTGTAAAATATCAAGGAAAAGCAAAGTCAGAGCACACCATTTTTGAAGCTCTAAAAGTGGACTACATTAAACCAATCTTTATTAAGTTATAGATTTAATCATGTTTATATTCATAATGATAAAATGTGACTATAAAATTATGTACTCTAGCAAAAAAATGTTCTGACATATACATGAACACCTTCATTTTGAAAAATATTATTAATTTCATTAATATTAATTTAAATTTGAATGGATGTATTCTATATATCATGTCTATTTTCTCCAAAGATGTGCATTAAATTGAAAGGTACAATGGTGTATAACAGTTAAGCAACTTATATAAATAAGTATAAATAACACAGGTAATTGTAAGGATTTCTTTTAAGTAAACATGCTTTACAATCCAGAATATGTTCAACCACTCTCCTCAATACAGCTTGCTCAGAAGTGTGGCATTTATACCTGTGTATATGAAGAACAGCTTTCCTTATAAGTTGGCTCAATTAGATGAAGTTGGTACTTAACTACCGAGAAAAAACTAACAGAATCCTGACCAAATAAGCCAATACATAACCTATATCTCACATTAAGTTTTCTCTATCACCCCCCACCCTCAAAATTTTGTAGAGCTAAAATGAACAGTTTTTTGGAGCAGGTACAAAGAGGTGATATCACGTTCTCTAATTTATTTAAGACAGTAATTGATACCAGTACACATTCACTGTCCATATCTTATCTTCTGGAAATAGATGGAAGGCACCCAAAATGTACCAGATTGAGAATAAATTCTATCTCATTTCCTAAAACCAAAATGAGCCAATATGCTGCAACTCTGCAGATATTTATGTTTGCATCAGCAATTGTGCAATAACGTTTTACTTGAAATATAGAAATTGTCAGTGAGTACTATTAAGAAAATATCAGAGACAAATCACAAATACTTTACTTCTTCCTAGCCTCCCCAGAGATAAGATCTTATAGCAAGCAAGAATGATCAGCTCTCTCAGGAGTGATCAGATTATCATGCACTTCTCTTTTGTCACCCACAATTCCATATCATTTCAATATAGCCCACGAAATTGTAAAATGGGAGTCATATGTGTCTGGATTTTTCACTTATCATAGGCTTTCATTGTGATGTGTATCAGCACTTATTCTATTTTATTTTTGTGTAGTGTTCTATTGTGTGAACATAGAAGATTTTTTATCTATTCATCAGTAGATGTATAATTTAGTTTTTTTAATCTATACTTACACCTAACCATATTCCTTTATCATAAAATGTTAGTTCTTGCTGCAGCATCATTCTGCATGTATTTTCTACTTAACTCCTATAGTGATGGAAATACAGATAACTGATGACTTTTTGATACTGTCAATAACATTGGTATGAATATCTTTGTATTAACACCTAGCACCAAAAGAATGTTAAGGTATTTTTGGATGCATATTCCTACTCAGGCATAAAATTACAGATTATGTGAATGCTTGATTTTCCATCATAATAATGTATTCATTGTTGTGTGTAACTGTAATATTGGACCTTTCTAGACTTTTAAAAAATATAGTTACACCTAATGAAATTTTAAAAGACCAATAATACCACAATTGTCATTTCTCCTTATAATCTTCCCAGTACATGAATATTCAGCTTTATAATTTGTCAGATTAGTTTAAAATATAAAATTATTTTGTGATTGACTTTTCAAAATTATTATCTTGATGATTTTAGATACTCCAGTATCATTTCCTAATATGTTTTTCTGGCTAAAAACTTTGTCTCTTTTGTTCTTCATTTAACTAAACCCTTACTTTGATGTAATTATACTAATTAATGTTTGTTGCACTGATTCTTTCAGCATTGCTTCAAGGGTATTATCCCCTTCCTAAGCTACAAGAACACTTTTTCTGCATTTTGTCCTACTAGTTTAAGATAGCAACTTAATAATTTAATGGAGAGATACATTTTTTTCACCTGTGTATTCTGAACACTTTTCTCAATTAGTTGTGGAACCATATTGATCACGTTGTACATACACACACAAACACAAATATGTGTACATATATACACATACATAAATACATATCATGCACACACACACACACACATGGTGGTTTATGTGTTATACCTTAATAACTAATATGGAAAATCATCCCTAGTTACTCATAACTAATGTATACATGACTTTAACACACATTGCTACTTTTATTGTGAAAGTCACCAGCCATTGGGTAAAGAAGATTTAAAAATGACAAATAAATACAAAATTTAAGATCAAAAATTTTAAATGAATGAAGACAATCTCAATCTGGAATACAGAATAATACTTGGTAACTCTAACTAAACACTTTGATTGGATACCCACATTGCAACTTTCACAATTAAGATAAAATGCAGAAGATAAAAAAGCAAGGCATCTAAAAACAAACATCTTGCCCTGATACATAGTTCTAACTATTTAAATTATAAGAGAATTTTAAAAGGAAAGAAAAAATAAAGGCCAAGTCCTGATCCTAGTAGACAAGGCAGAGATTTTTTATGCTAAGTAAATGGGATGTGATTGAAATAGTTTAAACATAGAAGTGACATCATGATGTGTGTGTGTGTGTGTGTGTGCATATCACTTTTTACAAAAAACACTTTTTTTTCAGTTAGAAAAGAGAGGTTGGAAGGCACAGGATTCTACTACTATAGTTAAATAAGATAATATTTAATGTTGGTTTAGGGTAGAATTTTGACAGTGAGAATGAGGATATGCAAGAATGAGTTAAATACATTTTTATATAAAAGTGAAGGAACCAATAAAACATTAGATTAGATGGATGTTAATGGTGAAGAAGTAATCAAAGAAGATTCTGAGATTTCTAGCTTGATCAACTGGGTGGATGATGGGGCCATTACTTATGTGGAAATAGAATATGGAAGGTATAGATGAGATATTGGCAAGTAAAGCAGCTTCATTTTAGATATATTAATGAGAAAGTGTTAAGAGAGTAGTCTAATAGAATGGATTTATTTATGGAAATAAAAAATATAAAATTGGTGTTAATAGATAACACTTTTGATAAGAATCTCTATTAATGGGATTATTAAAAATAAAACAAAACAAACCAACAAAAAAACAAAAAATACCAAAACCTTGCTCTATTCTGCTGTCACTTAACTACCGAAGAGTTTTGTCCTGAAGAAGGAGGGGCTGTGAAAGAACTGGAGCTGATTCCTCCCGATTCTAAGGTTTTGAGCCATTTAATGGAGAGAAAAATATTTTGAACTGAGTTTAAAATTCAATCTTTGCCCAACTAAATTTTTAGAAATGGAAATCAACTCAAAGGTGATAAGTTCTCCTTGAAATGTCATTGTGGACAGGAAAGAATGACTATGCAACATAACTTTGAAAGTACAGAAAGTACTTTAGATTCACATCCCAATTATTCAAGGTAACTTAGTCAACGAGTTAGTTGTTTTCCCTTTAAGATGCTATGCAATCTTGATATGGGAAGTCTTGTTCCTGTCATTACATTAATTATTTCATGTATTTTTTTTTAATTTTTCTGTTTATCTGCATAGTTTGGTGGAGTTCTGTCATGTTGACATTATAATTATCTTCATCTTTTATGAAATTGTTTTAAGACCTGTGAACTTTGTACTATCATGTTTTTATGATGACAAATATTGATCTTTCATTTTTATGTTTAGATCTCCTTTGAGAATATCTAGTGGTGAAGAACCCTCTCAATGTTTGCTTGTGTGGAAAAGACTTTATTTCTTCTTTATTTATGAAGCTTATTATGACAGAATATAAAATTTGTGGTTGATTTTTTTTTCTCTTTAAGTAACCTGAAAATAATATCCCAGTCGATTCTGGCTTATAAGGTTTCTACTGAGAGGTGTGCTGTTAGTCTCATGTGGTTTTCTTTATTGGTGAGTAGCACTTTTCTCTTGTTGATTTTGTACTTTTTTTTCTTCATGTTGACTTTACATAGTCTGAAAATTATATGTCATAGTGATGATCATCTTGCAAAGTATGGGCCTCTTGTATCTGGATGCATAAATCTTTTGCCTAAAGAAATTCTCATCAATTATTTCCTTAAATATGTTTCCTAAATTGTTGCTTTTTCTTCTCCCTAAGAAATATCAATTATTTATAAATTTAGTTGCTTTATGTGTTCTCATATTTCTAGAATGCTTTTTTCTTATTCTCTTTATTTTTTTCTGACTAACTTAATTCAAAAGACTTGTCTTCAAGGTCATAGAGTCTCTTCTGCCTGGTCTAATCTATGGGTAAAGCTTTCAATTTTATTTTGTAATTCCTTCAGTGATTATTTTATTTCCAGAAGTGATGAACTGAGTGAAGAGACAACATACAGAATGGGAGAAAATATTTGCAAACTATGCACCCAAAAGGGAACTGACATTCAGGTTTTATAAGAAGCTTAAATAACTCAACAACAAAACAACAACCACAAACCACAAAAAACTCCATTAACAAGTAGACAAAGGACATGAATAGACATTTCTCAAAAGAAGACATACAATGGCCAACAGACCGAAAAGAAATGCTCAATGTTACAAATCGTCAGAGAAATTACAATTAAAACCGCAATAAGATATCGTTGTACATCATTACGAGTGGCTATTATTAAATATACAATAATATAACAAATATTTGTGAGAATGCAGAGAAAAGGGAATGTGTATACAATGTTGGTGAGATTGTAAATTAGTACAAACTCTATGGAAAACACTATGGAGACTTCTTAGACAGCTAAAAATAGAACTATCCCATTTGATCCATAAACTCCACTACTGAGTATCAACCAAAGAAAAAGAAATCATTTTATCAAAATGATAACTGTACTAGTATGTTTATTGCAGCAATATTCACAATAGCAAAGATATGGCATCAACCTAAGTGTCCATTAACAGATCATTGAATAATGAAATATATATATATGAACATTATTCAGCTATACAAAATGAAATAGTGTCGTTTATAGCAACATGGACGAAATCGTAAGATGCTGTCTTAAGTGGAATAACTCATAAACAGAAAATCTAATATCACATGTTTTCACTTGTAAGTGGAAGCTAAATAATGTTTACACCTGGATACAGAATGTGGAATAGTAGACATTGGATACTCAGAAGAGTGGGAAAGAAGTAAGATATGAGAAATTACTTAATGATTACAACGTAAGGTTCCATTGTATTCAGGTTGTGGTTACAGTAAGTGCCTAGACTTCACCATGGTACATTATATTCATGTAACAAACTTCACCTGTATGCCTTAAAATTACATTTTAAAATGCTGTGTAATTTTTTTTTGTCATTGTTGTATTCCACTAATGACTCTTTGGGGTAGCTTCCTTGTAGGTATAGTTTCAGCCGTACTGTCAATAATGATTGTCCATAAAAATTCTAATTTCTTGCATTTTAGGCTAATATTTGTTAACAGGAGAAAAATTAGTTATTTCTCAAGGAAATATTAACCCTATCAAATATTTCTGAGAAAAATAACACCTGAGACCATTGACTTGCATTTAGTCCATTGTATGAAATGACTGATAGAATACCCTTTTTGATTTAGGGCATTGGACATGGAAAATTGCATTCATTTCCCAAACTTGTTTAAAGTGGGCAGAACAAAGAAAACTGTAAGCATCAAAAAAAAGTTATTTATTTAATAACATTAGTTGGTGTTTTTTTTTCTTTTTTGGCTGATTTTTATTTTTGGTTTTTTACCTCAGTCTCTTACTGCGACTACTGGAATCATATACACTTTTTAAACCTTATCTAGTTATATCGATAAAAACGCTGACAACAGTGTCTGCCTTAGATAAAGATAGCTGCAATGTTATCCAAAGTTACTAGGATAAATCACAACCAATTGATAGCCATTTTCAAATTTACCTACACTCTTAGAAACACATAAGATGTAGAATTTTGTTGTTATTCTGTAGGGGTTTTCTGAAATACGAAACCTTCAGCTATTATTAATTGCATCCCTAATGTATCAGAAACAATATTTTTCAGGGGCAACATGCAATCTTGTCAGAAAGACTGCTTTATAAAGTTGCTTTTTCTATCTTGAGTGCTAGTTATTGATCCAAATGCCATAAACAACCTGGATTAAACTTGTTTCTTATTTATCTTCTATACTTTCTCTTTACTGCAGTGGGGGAAAAATAATGGAGAACATTTGGAATGCTTGGCTGCTACAAGAACTTTTAACACTAAGTGCTGTGGTACAAATAAATGTACAGCTAAGAATGGTTGATACCAGGCTTAGTCACAGTGTTTAAATGTCTTCCTAATTCTTTGCTCATCTGTTGAATAGAGTTATTTACTCCTATCTGTTACAATATTAATACTACCATATCTGAATATCATAATGCAAGTACTTACAAGAAGAAAGACACATGATGACTAGCAGCATCTTTCTTCCCAAAAAATCAACAGCGTGTTATTTTACAGAACAAGCAGAAATTTATATTCCCAACATGAGAAAAAGCCAGAAAAATACCATCATTTTAGGCTCTTGTTAACTCTGAATTAGTTTTAGCAATACTAAAATTGCTATTCACAATATTTACAAATATTGTGCATTTTAAGTCATTTTACATATCCTAAATTATTTGCAGTTGCACTAGAAATGCACTTATTAAATGGATATTTTCCCATAATGAAAAACAATGGCTAAAACCAAGAAATATAACTTTTGTAGTTTTCTATATTATCTAAACATAGATTTAAGATTTTAAAATACATATACCATTATAAAATTCACACAATTTGATTCACAAATGTGATTTATAGGAAGTAATTACATACTGTTAATGCTAATTACATCTTTGATGACTGAAAAAATATCTACACATTTGTTTAGTTTTTAAAATACTATTGGAAAATTGTTTAAAAGTTTAAAAGTGAATGAGAATTTCAAAACAAAACAAAACGAAGCTATTTCAGGGCAAAAAAAGTTAATCTATTAGATAAAATATATTATATGAGGTCAAAAGGGCTTAAATTAAGGGCTACATGATAACTCCAGGCTTTCATAGGTTTGCAGACTTTCTAAATTTTTTTTTTAGCTTTCTCTTTTTATCTAAGACAAAAATTTAAAAAGAGTGTGTTCTCACTGAAAGAAACAATTTCCTTGATGAAGTCCTGTCTTTGATGGAGAAAATAAAAATGTTTTCATAAATATTATTTTATTTAACTTTATATCTTAGGCATACTAATAATAGCAAAAAATAATGGTTATTTATTTCAACATTATTTAACTGGAATACATAATGATTTCACTTATTAATATTTTAGAAAAAATTTTCCTTCTCTAAAATAATATAGTTAAAAAACTTTATAATGTTATTTATTATCAAACAAAGCCTTGAATTCCAGCACACACAACTTATACAATTCTAGAAAATATTTATAATCTCTTGCAACATATTTCTAACTTTTAAGTGAGATAATTTTATTTTCCAGTATAAGAAAACTGTAAATCTATAATATATAAATAACAAAAATACAATTCATTTTATAACTACAAATTAAAATAGTTATTAGGCTGATAAGGGAGACTGGCAATTTGATACTGAATATAAGCTATATTCTAGACCAGGAGTTGGTGGCAAACGTGTGTGAGTCTGTGTGCCTGTGTGTGTGTGTGTAGCAAACACCTTAGGTTCCATAGAGTAAGTGTCACAATTTGTGGCCACATGATCTTTGGCACAACTCCTCATTTCTGCTGCTGTAGTGTGAAAACTTCCCTGGACAATTAATAAATCAAAGTGTAGGACTGTGCTCCAGTAAATTTTTATTTACAAAACAGATAACAGGCTGGATTTGGTCCATAAACTATAGGTTGCCAAAATCTGATCTCCACATTAAATAGATTAACTCATTTTCACAAGATTATTTTGTATTACAAATAGCATATGTGTTTGTATGTGTATGTATTTAAAATCCCTGAAGTTTTGAGAAAGTGAATAATTATCATTAATGTACCAAGTATCATACAGTTCAATCCAAATGTCACAAACATTGTAAGTTTTATACTCACACATTCCTAGGCAATGTATATCACTATTATCCTCAGTTTACAGCTGAGGAAATTGATACAGCAAGTGTCAGTGCAGCTTTAGAGTCATACATCACACAGAGACATTTATTCAAGGATACATAGGCTCCTTTGTCACTTATAAATATGGTCAGTGCTAGCAACAGGGAATACTGTAACTATTTGGGTCTCATTGTAAAGTTTCTCCACATTTTTAACCTTTTGGCATTAAAACAAACAAACAAAAAGCATCTATATTTAAATGCCGTAAAGATTTGGGATCTGAGCTCCTGATGCTATCTTGGATGGTCAGTGTCATGGGATGTAGAAGAATATTATATTTTTCTAACATACTCAGAGGAAATCTTATATAAAAGAAAAACTTGTTTCCAGATTCCCACGTATTTCACTATAAAATCAGACCATGTTTCAATCTCAGTTAATTACATCAATGTAATTCAATCAATTTTCATTGATAACCATAAGTTTAGATGTTCAATGTGTAAATTAAGAGAAAAAACCACCACAGACTTCACTCTTTAATAGACGATATCACTTCAAATATTAAGGGCATATGCATTAAAACTACTAAAACAGTAAATGTATACATAAAATTGTATGTGATTAATTACCAGACGAAACTATTCAAAAAGTGGGATAGAATTTCACTGGATACCAAGCAAGTAGTACAGATAAGCATTAGCAGGGGAAAATGTTATATTGAGAGAAAGTTAATAAAACTTTTGTCTCTTGGTAGTGGTTCACCATTATAAACAAGCAACATTTTATCAAAATTTATTAGATGATGGAACTAAAGCACTTCTAAGAGGAAAATTTATAACACTAAACAAGTATAATATGAATAAAAATATGAGGTCCATAATTTTAGCTTCCAATTTTAGAAACAAAGAAAAGAATCATATATGATTGAAAAGAAAAATAATAATAAAGACCAGAGAGGAAAGCCACGTTTTGAAAATAAAAATAAAAATAATCAATGTGGCAATTAAAATAAAGCTGGGATTTTGAATAGATTCATAAAGTTGTTGACTATCAAGAAAGTCAGCAATATAAGAAATGAGAGAGTTGGCACCACTTCAATATTTAAAGTATTAACAGGTTAGTTGTGATAATATTAACAACAACTTCATTCCAATAAAGTCACCAACTTAGATGAATTAGAAAAATTATCAGAAAAACATAAAAACAAAACGTATTCAAGAATAAATATGAGGTTATACATTTGTTAATTAGCTAATTTTACTTTAAAACATCATATTATACATAAAAACATACAATTTATTTGTCAATTTAAGAAAGACATTTAAAAGAAATAGATGTAATTAGGATACAATTTAATAGCCTCAAGGCTATCAACTAAACTGGTTTTATAGTTTAAAATCATTGCACAAAGAAACTCCAGGAATAGAGGCTATCACTGGTGAATTCTACTACACACTTTAAGAAAGTAATAATTCCTGTTCTACACAAAGTCTCCCAGAATTTTTGAAAAAGGAGGACTTTTTAAGTAGAAACATTTCAAACTCCTTTTTGACTTATAAATGTGGTCAAAATAGACACTATACTTATTGCGTCTCTCCTGTGCAAGAAACTGTGCTTTCTACATATGAAGATACAGATGGAAGTGTTTATACTGCCACTGCAATTCATAAATATATATTTGATAAGGGATTAGGAAAACTGGATACATATTTGAAATGTAATATGTGGTCATTACTGTCAGCAATGAGCAGAAAATAGAGTACTATAGAAAAGATTGCCATGAAAGGAACAGAATTGTGTTTCAGTTTTATATTTGATTTTTCAAAGAGATGGTGGAAAAGGATAGTTCTTATGTTTTGCATAATAAGAACAGGGCAAGAAAACTTTTTAAAATACTTGGACTATGGTGAAACAGAATTTTGGTAGAATATAATTTGAGGACAAAATATAATTAGTGGACTGAAAGAAAACAATACTTTGATCAACTTCTATGATGACAGCATGAGGCGTTCTACTGATCAGCTCTCCAAAATAACTGCTAAGTGGTGAAAATTCCAAAACTCCTCCCCATCTTTCAGCTGTAGCTTTTCTGCTTCCCAGGAGGGGCGGGGCTTCATCATTTCTCGTTCTGCCCTTAGAAGCTTGTTGCTGAGGCTATGTTTCAGGGGAGTGTGATGGAGAGCTATGGGCTCCTTTCATTCATCCAGCCTCATGCATGAATCAGAGGTTCTTCTTTCATGCAGTAAGCAGAGAGTACTCTGGGCCAACAGCCCTTGCTTTGTGAGACATGGTTCCACGACAGGAGAGAGAAGCCAAGAGGATCCCAGGGGGGCAATTCTGGGGTTGAAATTCTGAGAGGAAATTATTGGGACTACCACTTTCAAAACAAAGCTGAAATTGTCAATTATCTGACTATTTTGGGAAGCTTTTGGTGATTTCCTTGGACATTTAATTTTATTTATTTATTTTTTTGCATTACCAAAATCTTAATGTTTCCTATAGATCTCCTGGTTTTCCTTTATATTTCATATGGAAAGAACTGTTGGCACTTGCATAGCCATCCTATTCCCAACATTTAAACATCTGTCTGGGTCACAGAGCTGTTGGGCATTTGGGGTTACTCTGCTTTGTAGCAGCTCTCTCCATTAAAGAGGAAAAAAAAGGTATCATGCAGAAGCCTGAAAGGAATGGATTCACAAAACATTTGTATGTTAGCACAACCCACTAGCCTGCTTCTTCCTTCTCCCCAAATTCTAACTGACAATAGTAGTTATTGTTATTTACAGTTTAAAATTATGAATGCAAAAATAGCAGAGCATTTGTAGTGAATTAAAGAATTCAAAACACAAGTGTCTTATGTCTTCTGTTATATTGATTGAGTTTGATTATATAATTACAGAAACTACTGTGAAGGACAGAAATGGTAGGTATTTGATAAAGGGAAAATGAATTGTTATAAGAAAGACAAAGTGTGTGATTAAAGATGAGGTTTGAGAGGTGCAGCAATTTTGAACAACAGCAATACCCAAGGTGTGACACCAGAAGTGCAACCAAGTTATGGGGTTTAAGGATTTAGCCAACCATAAATTGAAGAAATTAATCACGGAGATATATATATATGTGTGTGTGCGCGTGTGTGTGTGTGCATGTGTGTGTGTCATTATTACAAGGCATAGACTACAGCTTAAGAGTAAGGGAAGCTTTTGAAGAATTTGAAGAAAATTGAATAATATCATGAAGTTCTTTAGAATACTGACAAGTAAGACAAGAGTTTTAAAAAAAATCCGATGTAACAATCTCTTGAACAAGTTTTCTTTAGCTCACTGTGATCCTCAAGTTAAAAATTGAAGTTAAACTTCTTTACAAAGGTAATATTTTATTTTTTTTATACTTACATGTATCTCCTTCTTCTGACAGTGACCTGCTTCTCAAGGGCTCTTAATGTCACTTGTCACTTAGAGTTCATGTTACTGAGTTGGCTGAAAGTCATGTTCAATTTTCACAGCCTCTTTATTAATAATCAGTGTGTATCTCAAGAGACAAATCCTCATACCTGCTCTAATTTTTTTTAAAAGCTAATGCTTTTTATATCCATTGCAAAAGCAAGTCATTTAGGAGAGAAAAAGCTATCTGATTGTTTTAGCCAATTTAAATTAAATTGAAATGCCTTTATATGAAACTCTGGCAGAATGTGCTTTGAAATATGAAGGTGCTTCAACATAAAGCATGGGGTTAGTTTGAAGAAATGCCAACATATCGTCTGATTTCCATTCATCAGTAAAATTCTAAGTTCCTTTTTGCCTTTTAAACCTATAACCCCATGATTCATAATTCTACATGGTTTTCCTTATTTTCTTTGTTAAAATAATTTGTTCACCAGGTAGTATCAATAACTGAAAATAAAACTGCAAAGTAGTCAGTTCATTCCATGAAAAATTATATGTATTTTGCAATGTAGAAGATTCAGGGGCTTTGGTAGATTTATAAATATATCTTCATTTGTGAGGTATCAATGTAAATAACAGTATAAAAGCTCCCTTAATTTTCCTCCAAATGTATTTTTTTTCTCTCTGAGAATCATTAAATACATGTTGGAATGTTTTGAAAAGCAGGAGGAATGTAGATTTTACTTGGGGAAGGGAATGAAGACTCTGACTGGTTTGTTTTGGTTTTGTTTTGTTTTGTGATATAGAGTCTCGCTCTGTCACTCAGGCTGGAGTGTGGTGGTGCAATCTCAGCTTGCTGCAACTTCTGCCCCTTGTGTTCAAGTGATTCTTCTGCCTCAGCCTCCCCAGTAGCTGGGATTACAGGCACCTGCCCCCACCCTCTAATTTTTGTATTTTTAGTAGAGACGAGGTTTTACCATGTTGGCCAGACTGGTCTCGAACTCCTGACCTCAAGTGATCGGCCTGCCTCGGCCTCCCAAATCTAATTTTTATTTGTTTGTTTGTTTAAACATAACAAAATAATGAATAGTTTACTTGGAAAATTGGTTGGCATTTAGAATAGCCCAGAGTCTTCGAGAGAGCATACGTTTTCTGAAGGTTATAATTACATTATCAACAGTTATAACAATCATAACACTAACTTATTGAATTATGTGTCAGGAATTATGCCAAGTACTTTATATGCATAAGTCTAATTTAATATTCTGCAACTCTGTGCTTAAGATATTACCCCAACTTGCTGTTCAGAAAACTGAGTCTACTAGAAGTAAAGCAAAATATCCAAGATTTCACAAGAGCATTAGGAGACTTAAAATCCAAACTCAATTATCATATTGCAGCACTTGCTCTTAAAAACTATATTATACTACTTCCTAGTAAAAATTATTGGTACAGTCTTGTGCTGGAATATTAAAAAGAGGTACATGTCAACTAAAGACATACATTTAAATCTCTGTTTTTACCTCCTGGCTAATTTTGATTACACAGCAATTTAATTATCAGTTTGATTCTACAGAGAGATTATCCCCCCTGTAATCCATGCCTATTGGCATGTCTGTTGTTAATGTAAAAATTAAAAATATATTTTTCAAAGAATAAATATATTATGTTCTTGAAAACAATGTTTGAAAACAGTCTCTAATTATTCATTAGGAAAACTGAGCAGATAACTAAGTACATGTTTTTCATTAAAAATATATATATTCAGTTAAAAACATTATTTTGATATAATTTATTTGTAAAATATATCTAAAAGCTTATGCAGAAAATAGTGATTTCATCCAAAGGGAATTATGTCTTTAAAAGTATCATAAAATTATCATTTTAATAGAAGCCTACAGTTATTTGTTTTTAGTTTCTTTCATTGAAACTTTTAATGATTGCCATTCTAACTGCTGTGAGATGATATCTCATTGTGGTTTTGATTTGCATTTCTCTGATGGCCATTGATGATGAGCATTTTTTCATGTGTCTGTTGCCTGCATAAATGTCTTCTTTTGAGAAGCGTTTGTTCATATCCTTGGCCCACTTTTTGATGGGGTTGTTTTTTTTCTTGTAAATTTGTTTGAGTTCTTTGTAGATTCTGGATATTAGCCCTTTGTCAGATGAGTAGATTGCAAAAATTTTCTCCCATTCTGGAGGTTGCCTGTTCGTTTTGATGGTAGTTTCTTTTGCTGTGCAGAAGCTCTGTAGTTTAGTTATATCCCATTTGTCAATTTTGGCTTCTGTTGCCATTGCTTTTGGTGTTTTAGACATGAAGTCCTTGCCCATGCCTATGTCCTGAATGGTATTGCCTAGATTTTCTTCTAGGGTTTTTATGGTTTTAGGTCTAACATTTAAGTCTTTAATCCATCTTGAATTAATTTTTGTATAAGGTGTAAGGAAGGGATCCAGTTTCAGCTTTCTCCATATGGCTAGCCAGTTTTTCCAGCACCATTTGTTAAATAGGAAATCCTTTCCCCATTTCTTGTTTTTGTCAGGTTTGTCAAAGATCACATAGTTGTAGATGTGTGGTATTATAAACAACAGGTGCTGGAAAGGATGTGGAGAAATAGGAACACTTTTACACTGTCGGTGGGACTTTAAACTAGTTCAACCACTGTGGAAGACAATGTGGCGATTCCTCAGGGATCTAGAACTAGAAATGCCATTTGACCCAGCCATCCCATTACTGGGTATATACCGAAAGGATTATAAATCATGCTGCTATAAAGACACATGCACACTATGTTTATTGCGGCACTACTGACAATAGCAAAGACTTTGAACCAACCCAAATGTCCATCAATGATAGATTGGATTAAGAAAATGCGGCACATATACACCATGGAATACTATGCAGCCATAAAAAATGATGAGTTCATGTCCTTTGTAGGGACATGGATGAAGCTGGAAACCATTATTTTCAGCAAACTGTCGCAAGGACAAAAAACCAAACACCGCATGTTCTCACTCACAGGTGGCAATTGAACAATGGGAACACTTAGACACAGGAAGGGGAACATCACACACCAGGGTCTATTGTGGGATGGGGGGAGGGGGGAGGGATAGCATTACGATATATACCTAATGTAAATG
Source organism: Pan paniscus (assembly GCF_029289425.2). Taxonomy (NCBI): domain Eukaryota; kingdom Metazoa; phylum Chordata; class Mammalia; order Primates; family Hominidae; genus Pan; species Pan paniscus. Next base: position 60,721,102 of record NC_073249.2, read on the forward strand.
ACAAGTTAATGGGTGCAGCACACCAACATGGCACATGTATACATATGTAACAAACCTGCACATTGTGCACATGTACCCCAGCACTTAAAGTATTTTATATATATATATATATATATATATGGTTTTTAAAAGTTCTTTTATTTTTTGAAGTGAAAAATAATAACTGAGTTTGCGTAGGCGTGTTTTTGAATCTTTCTCAATTAAACATGGTTAAGAGCTTTAAAATATTCTGAGTGCTCCCTTTCTTTCATGAAGACATTTTAATGATAAAATCTCTAACTAATCAATTCCTTATCCCATCATATTTTTTTCTGCTTTTCAAGAAGTATAACAACTAAAGCCTTTCCTCAATAACTTTTCCTAATTTCATTTCAAGCTTACATGTGTTTAGTTTAAGCTGTTTCAATTGCTAAAAATTTACCACAAAAATAGCAACTTAAAAGAGCAATTGTTCATTATCTTATAGTTTATGTGGTAAAATGTCTAAGCATGGCATAGCTGGTTCCTCTACTTAGCATCCCATAAGACTTCAATCAAAGGTGTCAGTCAGGTTGCATTGTCATCTGGAGGCTCTGGGAGGAAATAATCGACCTCTATGCTCGCTCAGTATATTGAAAGAAGTCATTTTCTTTAACTGTATGTCTGAAGGGCCCAGCTTCTTGCAGCTGAGGTTTCAGACCTGCCTAAGGTCATGGGGGCTGCTTGTGGTTCCTTGCCCTATGGGCCCTCCCAACGTGGCTACTTCACCACTTCAGCAAGGATAGCCTCTCTTACATGTCCACTAGCAAGATGGAGCCATACATAGCAGAACATAATCATGGAGGAGACATTCATCACTTTTTCCGTATTCTATTGGTTGAAAGCAAATCACAGGTCCTGCTCCTATAATAGCATGAGCACTGGGAGGCAGAGATCATGAGTGGCTGATTTAGAATTTCTGTCCATTACATTAAGCACAAATAAACGAACCTTCTGAAGATACTTTAAATATATTCTCCTAGAAATTTAAGAGGAAATGAGAACTTGTTTAGTGCCTAGGATGAAAAAAAGTCATGCCTAGGATGAAAAAAAGTCATACCTAGGTGATGCCAAATAGAGGACAGATATATTTTTAAATGTTAGCCTTGAGCATTCTTGTGTTTACCACAACCATTCTGTGTAAGTTTATTATAGACATAATAAAGCAACACACTTTTGTTGCTTGACTTGCAAAATGGTAGAATTTTAAAACTATACTTGTTGGGAACATGTGTCTAATAAAATCTTTAACAGTGAACATTTGGGAATGAACAAATCAATGACTGACTGGCTGACCAACTGAATATATTAACTTTTAAAAAAGCAATTATCTTAGAGGACACAGGCACACATATTCATGCTCCTGCCTGACATGCACACAACTAAACAAAGATGATTTGTAGATTTTCATAATTACTAAATAGGTTCTACAAAAAGCCCTAATTTGGATTTTCTAGTACTAAACACCTGTTTAATTTTTATTACTCATATAACTTGAAATCTACAAGGGGGAGAAAAAGCCTAAGATGACCTGATCTAGAACATTACATGAAAATATGATAAGGAGGGGAAAAACTAAAAGGAAAAAAAGACTTAGAATATAAGGACAAGCAATACTTCCTGACTTCCTGAAGATCTGTCATGATGAAAAGATAAAGGAGCCAAAGTCCTTTCTATATTGCTATCTGAGGAAAGGATTAGGGGATTATGATGATTGTGGAAAACAGAAACAAAATAACAGCACCAGCGAAATATGCTAAGGAAAAAGAAGAGGTAATGTGAAAAAAAATCCCTTAATTATTACGGAAGACCACTTATTTCTTACTAAAATTCTTAAGGTTTTACAATTTTATATCAGAGAAGTAATTTATTGTGAGCCTTTGGTCACAATATTTTTATTAACTGGTTATTACATAGCTTTGTTTTGTGCGTGTTTCTATTTGAAGACACCTATACTTAAAGACACATATTTTCTCTGTAATATTGCAGTCCTCTTGTGAATAAAACACTAGACATTACTTCAGCGCTACATGTAGGGGCAATTTTAAACAGTGAAATTACTAAAACAAAACAGAAAATTACACAAAGAATGACACTAAATATACCACCAAAAGTACACTGCATTTCGTATGAGAGTTGAACCAAAAAGGCAGAGTATTCCCTTGTTCTACTTATGTGGTAATGTGTGCATAGGGTGACATAGATGTTTCATCACTCTGTATCTTCAATGACCACAAAAGTGACATGAGTAAAAATTTGGAGGATAAAAATAATCGTCAGCCTGCAGGTGAATTCACAAATATAGAATCCATGCATATTGTATCAACTGTATTTCTGATTTAATTTTGTCATCTTTTCCTCCCAGGTCTATGGAGAATACTACAATCATCATCTCTCAGGGTTTATAATTCTACTAATAAATATTTATTTTAAATATTAATAGAAGAAAAATAAATATAATTGCTTTTCAACAGTAAAAAACTTAAAATCTATGTAAATAGATCTTGATTTCAATGAAATGCAACATTAGAAAGCTATTATTTTCAACATTAACATATTATAGAAAGAAACTTTATACCATGTTAGATCTCTAATACAGTATATTAATCATACATCAATAGTTGTATAAAAATCACTGAAATTTAGTAGCTTAAAAATATTATCCTATACAGTCTTTAAGTTAGTAGTTTAGCAGAATGGTTCTTGCTCAAGTTATTTGATAAGTCATCTCAAGGCCTGAATGAAACTGGAGAATTACCTTCCACTCACTCACTTGGTTGTTAGCTGAAGGTCTTGATTCCTCTCGGCTCTTGGTAAGTGGATTCTGATTCCCCAAGAGGGACTCTCCATAGAGGACATGGTGAGTATCATTAAGCAGGTGATAAGAGAGCAAGAGAGACAAAATATATACATGCCTTGCATAACCTAACATCACGAGTGACATATCATTATTGTTACCTTCTTTTGGTTACACAGACTGAACATATTATCATATGGGAGGAGCCTACAAAAGAATTTGAACATAAACAACACCAGTATCAATGGGGGATGCCTTGGAGGCTGGATATCAAATATAGATTTTGTTCAACAACCTTTTCAATAGTTCAGCTAGAAACCTTATGCTCAGGTGAGAACAGAAATGTCTACAAAGCATACCTACCATACAGAATAAAAAATTTAGAGTTAAAAGAAATATATTCTGAGTAGATTTATGATATGTTCTGTAAAGATTTCATGTAGTATATTGGGGTAGTTTTGTCATTCACTCAGAAAAAAGTCAAACAACTAAATATCATAATTTTTATAATAATCTGTATTTACTGCTGATGTACAAATGATGCTTTATTAATGTATAGTTCTAAAATTACATTCACTTTCATATATATATATATAAAGAGAAAGAGAGACAGAAAGAAAGAGACAGACAGAGAAGCAGAGATAGAGAGAGCTTTTTATGTCTCTTGGTCACAGAATATCAGGGCACTACTAATGTAAAAAAATAGACTAATATTCTAGATCTAATTCATGTTTGTGTATTTAATATAAACTTTTTAAAGTATTATTACATCATGATGACAATATAATTCAGATCCATTCATATTTGCTATATTACAGATAATTGATTAATTTAAAAAAGCATTTTAATAGTAATCTTTCAAAAGCACTTTCATAGATCATCATATACAGATCCTCTTATACAAAGTAAATCATATTAATTCATTTATGCATCCACTTAGCAATCAATTTTAAAGTGCCTACTATCTGTCAGATACAGTTCTAAGAAATGAAAATAGATGGCAGTGAATAAAATAGATGAAAATTGCTGCCCTCATGTAGCTTTTGTTCTAGTGAGAGGAGAGGAGTAATAAGCATGTTAATAAGTAAAAGTTACTTGGCCCAAACTAAAGTCGAAAGGTAAAAAAGATACTGTTAGAGATAGGTGAAATTTTAACCAAATTGTTGGGCAAGACTATCAAAGGAAACACCCTTAAGATCAGAGGAGAGGAGTGAGAAGTAACTTTCCAGACATGTAACAGATTAAGGTTACATCGAAGAGACTCTTTGGCGGGAACAGAGTAAACAAGAGAGAAAAATAGGAAATAAAGTCAGAACTGGATGTTCACCTTATGTTGTAGAACACTATCAACCATTTCTTTTTTTTCTTTTTGTTTCAGAGTGAGAAGAGAAGCCATTTTGTGGAAGGGGGGGACATAAAACAAAGCAATAGTGAAAAGTCTATTAAAATATCCCTGGTGAGAGATGATGATGACCTGTGGTGTTAGTAGTAACTAATTTGCATCCTCAATATAATTCCAATTAAAGCACCAACATGTGTTTGTAGAACCCAGCAGAGCGATTATGATTATTATTATTAGGGGAAAAAAGTACAAAAAACAGCAAGTGTTTGAGAAGCAGAACAGGGTAAGTTCCTGTCATGTCTACTACCAATCATGATTTTGAAGACATACTAAATTAAAGTAGTAAATTAATGCTAGATGATATAAAATTTAGCCTAATAGAATGGGTGATAGGTGTAACCTATCAAGAAGGTTTTGGATCATCTTTTATTAGAAAGGTTCTCATTATAATATGGCTTTAAATATGCGTATATTTTCATGCACTATTATGTTTTATTTTGCTACAAAATTAGAATAAATACAATAAAATGTTGACATTGAATAAAATACCTGATATGTTAAAATACATTAAATTCCTGGCTATCTCTCTAATATTATTTCTCCTATTTGCATTTTGATATGCTTCATTAAGTTGGAACAAAATAAATTAATTTATAGGTAGGATAGTAGCAGTCACAATTAATCTAGATATACCAATTGGAATAGATACTTCACTTTGAATATTGTAACGAAATCATTGAGAATTTGCTTTAGTCTATTATTTGCATTTCTAAACAATACTATTTTTATTTCAATCTTTGTGATTTGTTCACATTTATTTTCACGTCTTAAAAGACATGAAAATTTGTACTTGATTTTGGTAATGGCAGGAGGAGGTGAAATGAATAAAAAGTAAGTATTTAAAATATACTATATGTGTTTACTGTTTTATAAATACTCATTTGTTAATCTGAATAGTAAACATAATTATAACATCTTGCATTTATTAGAGACTTTATGTCAGGCACAATGCTATATATAGTATTAATGTAATCTCTTATATATGTATTTAAATCTCTTTTATTCTTGGAAATCATCATGGTTATTTTGGCTTATTAAATGAATGACATTAAAAAATAAACCTTCATCTCTCTAAAAATGTCATATTAATGTACTCACATAAAGAAATAATGGAATGATTAAAAATTGACAATTTTTCTTAATGTATTTGTATATTATAAAACTGGTAGTCTGTGCACCTGCCACCAGTAATTTGCAATTATCCATTGCCTGAAAGTCTGCAATATGCTTAATAAGCCAAAAAGTAAAGCTGTTTTCAAAAGAGAACACAAAATAGAATGCAAGTTGTCATTTTCTTTGAGCAGCCATCTGTCTTAGAACTACTTTTCTGCAACTGAATATAAAAGAAATAGAATTGAGACAAATTGTCTATTCAGGATTATAGCAGATTGTTATGATTTTAAATAATGAGATAGACGTATAAAAGTATTAACTCCAACTATCATATAGAAGATTGCTTAAATAATATACATTTAAAGTTATTAGTAACACTATAAAATCTTTCAGTTTCATCACAGTTTTAGAGTATAGATACACTCTTACATGTTATCTTTGCAAATTATCTGCATATTTGTAGAAAGCCAAATATTCAACTGAATGAGGACTGGCATTGCAATATAAGGATTGAAAGTTAGATGCGTGGTCAGAAGAATGCCATTTTCAAATAAATTGAAGTGTTTGTGTAAGGGGGGCAACAAAGGCGAATGAGTAAGTGGCATTTGGTTTAAATTTATTCCACATTTTTTTTTTTTGTCAGATGGTGGCAATAACAGTAGCTACATCACAGGGTTTACACGATAACTGAATTAAATAATTGATTAAAATAAAAACCCTAAATTAACATTAAAAGTGCATAGAAAATATTCAGTAGATATACTAAAATTAAAATAAAGAGTAAATAATAAGTTAGTGCTTACTGATTTTCTTGTTGCCAAGCTAAATTTTTCTGCATTTGGAATACATATGTTTTACATAAATAATTTTATTTTCTTTTCCAATGCAGAGGTTAACTAAAAAATATATATTTGTAGCATACAAATAAATATGAATATACGTGTGTGTGTGTGTATGAGTACATGTGGAGTTACTGAGATCATTTGGTTAATATAAATGATATATAAATCATAGAATACAATGAATGCAACTAAACTATTAATTACAATATTATGGCTTCACTTTGTAGTTCCTTTAACCTTTCTGTACATAGTAATGAAAGTTGGCCACACCTTGAATGTCAATTCTATCTAGGATCCTGTGTGCAGGAGACAGATAATGACACAGTAGAGATACAATGTTCTACAGTGTTCACTCTTGAGGAGACTTTAATCCAACTGGTGGAGTAAGATAGAAATAGGTAAATGCTTCTAGAGAGCTAACAATTTGGATCCCTGAGAAAGCCAGTCTTACCTGCAGTTCAGGCTATAACCCAAGCATAAAAATGACAGATATAGACAGATTAGATAGATGATAGATAGATGATAGATGATAGATAGATAGATAGATAGATATACAGACAGACAGACAGACTGCGGTTTTCGCCATGAAAAGTACGGTTAAAACCACAAATACTTTTGCACTCACTTGATAGATAGATACATAGAAAGATGACAGAGTAAATTCACTTCACAGCACACTTCAAATTCTCACTGAAGACATTAAAAACATACATCTTGGCTGGGCGCGGTGGCTCACGCCTGTAATCCCAGCACTTTGGGAGGCCGAGAAGGGCGGATCACAAGGTCAGGAGATCGAGACCATCCTGGCTAACATGGTGAAACCCTGTCTCTACTAAAAATACAAAAAAATTAGCTGGCACAGTGGCGGGCGCCTGTAGTCCCAGCTACTTGAGAGGCTGAGGCAGGAGAATGGCGTGAACCCGGGAGGCGGAGCTTGCAGTGAGCCGAGATCGGGCCACTGAACTCCAGCCTGGGCGACAGAGCTAGACTCCGTCTCAAAAAAAAAAAAAAAAAAAAAAATATATATATATATATATATATATACATCTAAATTTCTAAGTCACAGAGACTGTTTATAGCACTGACTCTACCTTTCAAAAGTATTTTTCATGATGGTCCTCTTTTTGCTTTCTCGCATATTCTGTCTACGTGACCTCTATAATTTTGGACTTCTCCCCGTGTATTTGGCTAAGCCTTCTTGGGGGCCCCTGTATTACACTATCCTTCTCTTCTCACTGTTCCCTACTCATAAAGGAAACCCATTACTTTCCCAGCATGTTGTTACTAACTTAAATATACATAATTACAAAATCAACATCTCTGTTTAGACCTCTCTGAATTTCAAAAGTGTATATTTAGCTGCCTACTTTGCTTTTCCACTTAGAAGTTACTAGGGAACCTTAAAGTAAACATGCTTGAAACGTGATACAGGAGTTTCCCCTCTATAGCTAATAAAACTCTAGAGTACACAATTTTTTTTTTTTTTTGAGACTGAGTCTTGCTCTATCGCCCAGGCTGGAGTGCAGTGACGCAATCTCGGCTCACTGCCAGCTCCGCCTCCCGGGTTCACGCCATTCTCCTACCTCAGCCTCTGGAGTAGCTGGGACTACAGGAGCCCGCCACCACGCCTGGCTAATTGTTTGCATTTTTAGTAGAGACGGGGTTTCACCGTGTTAGCCATGATGGTCTCGATCTCCTGACCTCGTGATCCGCCCACCTCGGCCTCCCAAAGTGCTGGGATTACAGGCGTGAGCCACCGCAAGTACACAATTTTATACTCTAGGTAAAAAACAATAATTTTACCTCTAGCCATGAAGGAGGTATTATTTATTATTCTGACACTGTTTTCATTTATCAGCCATTCTAGCTTCCAAATATCTATGTCCACTCACATTTCTGTATTCTAGCTAACATCACAATAACCTGAGCTAACAAAGTCTCTGACCAATGATTTAATTGTTTCCCAGTATTTCAGTGACATCTTTCTTTTTTTTTTTTTTTTTTTTTTCTTTTTTTGTGAGACGGAGTCTCACTCTTTTGCCCATGCTGGTGTGCAGTGGCGCAAGCTTGGCTCACTGCAACCTCCGCCTCCCAGGTTCCAGTGATCCTAGCAACTCAGCTTTTCAAGTAGCTGAGATTACAGGCGCCCGACACCACGCCCGGCTAACTTTTGTATTTTAGTGGACACGGGGTTTCACCATGTTGGCCAGGCAGTTCTCGAACTCCTGACGTCAGGTGGTCCGTCTGCCTTGGCCTCCCAAAGTGCTGGCATTACAGGCATGAGCCACCGCACCTGGCCCATTTTTTTCTCATATAAAGCATTCTCCATATTCTGGGGTTATTGTATCATAAATTTTATTCTCAAACAGAAAAAGAAAAACAAAAATGCAAAAGGCTTACTAGTGCACATAGAAAACACCTCAATTCCTTACACAATCCAGAGAAGCATTGCTTCAACACATTCACATTAGCATCTGGAAATCAGCATTGTAAACAGATACCTGTAAGGATGTTTAATACCCTAATGTGTAAAAAACATGGATATAATTGATTAGGCCTTTCATGATCCTACTTATCACATCATTGTTTTCCACACATATATTCTAAATGACTTATGCCTTTCCTTACAGATATTTTTTTCTGCTTAATTTGTAAGAAATCATTTTGAAAATCCGTCCCAGTTCACCCAGTAAATGTATACTTACCCTTGACATCTCAGCTTAAATAGTATTATCTTTTAAGGTAAAATTCCAAGAGTTTTCTATGCTCACTGTATCCTTCATTTCACCTCTAACTCTCTTTGGAACCCTTGCCGATCAGTTCACTATTTCCAATACATCACATTAACTACTCTTTCCAGAGTCATAGCTTACATGGTGTCTGTAAAGCAAATGATATCCAAGGGAGAGGTCCCACTGCGTGGAAGATAGTAAAGAGCATGATAATGCCCACCACTAGGAGCAGCCATTCTGGGATATCAACCGAGTGCATGGTTTGCCTGTGTCAGGGTCAACAAGAAAGACATGACTCTCATAAACACTGGAGGAGATTCATCACATAGAAAAGAAAGCAAAACACCTTGGATAGTGAGTATCAGTCCATAGCCAGTGATTCTCACCCAGCAGTCCACCAAAGAGATGGTCTACAGGCACCTTCTTGTCCTGCAGACAATACATCCCATTCTCTCTTTACCAGAAACAAACAGTAGTGGGGTTGACCAGGTAACGTGATGCACACCCTTCAGCAGACCAAAGTACTACTTTTCAAACCTGGAACAGAGAAAGATACTAACAAACAAAGTGGTAAGCCCAGCCACAAGATGTGAGCTCTCTTTACCACCATATAAGAAAATGCTTAAGGCTGGAGACACACGTTTATGACACAATGCGAGTGTCAGCAAGCTGCCAAGATGTATGACTGCCTTTCCCAAGAATGTCAAGAATCAAAAGTTGGTGCTAAGTTTTCACCTTTCTCAATTTCTCGATGGCATTTGGCAGAATGTATTATTTGCACGGTGACATTCTTTTCCACTTTGTTTCTGAGATAATATTTTAAACTCAATTCATTTGGATTCTACCTCGGTAAAATGACCTGCTGTAACCAACTTCTCTAAAGTAGCATCCTTGCCATTCTCTTCTAGTCCTTATAATTTATTTTCAATAAGAATACTTATATTTGCACAAATATATAAGCATAATATATTGCATAAGATAATCTAAATTCACCAGAAATGGGATTTTATTTTTATTTTTTGGTTTTATTGGGCTGTGTGTGTGTGTTTAGAAAAAATTTTAGTTTTAGTACAGTTTTAGATTTACAGAAAAACTGCAAAAATAATAAAATGTCCTATATACTGCAAAACTAGTTTCCTCAATTATTAACATTTTATATTAATATGACACATGTGCTACAATTAATGAACAAACACTGATACATTATCATTAACTAAAGAACATACTTTACGCAGATTATCTTAGTTTTTAACTTAACATCATTTTTCTGCTCCAGAATTATATACAAGATACCACATTACATTTGGTAGTTATGTCTCCTTAAGCTCCTCGTGGCTGTGACACATTTCTTAGACTTTCCTTGTTTTGATGACAGTTATGAAGACCACTTGCCAGGTGTTTTGTAGAATGTCCCTCAACTAGTATTTGCCTTGATTTTTTTTTCTCATGATTGGATTGGGGTTATATGTTTTGGGGAGAAACACCATAGAAGTAAAGCGCCATTGTCATCCCATCACATCAAGGGTACGTACTATCTGTTAACTTGACTTTTCATTGTTGATGTTGACCATGATCACCCAGCTGACAGTGTTTGTTAAATTTAACTACTGTAAATCTATCATTTTTTTCATTGCCACTCCATATTCTTTGGACAGAAGTCACTATATGAGGCATTAATTTTCATTTAAATAGTAAGGAGTTATGCTAGAAGATGAGGTATGTACATACATTATTTAAAATTATTCTCTTCCACATTTATGTGTTTATTCAATCATTTGTTTATATCAGTATAAACACACAGATATTTGTTTTATTCTTTTGAAAATAATCCAGCACAACATTATTTATTTTATTCCTGTTTTGGCTTTTGGAAGTGTTTTTGATAGGCTTCTGTGTTCCCTTGATGTAACCCCATCATTTGCGGGTTGTTTTATAGGACTTCCTGACCTTTTGTATGTTTATCTTTTATAATATAATCTTTAAGCTTGTTTTGCATATTCTTCCTCTTATTCCAGAATTACCCATTTCTCAAAACAACTCTGGATTCTTTTACTGAAAAATTGTATTAGAAACTAAGATCTGGGCCCTAGATGGGCTATGCATTACTGGGGTGTTATCGTCTTTGTAAATGCTTAGGTAACAGAGCAAGGAAATACACATGTGTATACTAACCTGTGTTTATATACACCTATATAAAATATTTCTATATGTCCTCACCTATATATATTAAAATAAATATGACTGTATATGGACACACCCAAGACGATTATATTATTTCATTAAAATGGTTATTTCTAGTCACCTACTCTTGATTATACGTAAATTTTTACTCCAACATTGAGAGGTCTGACTCCCACCATCTGTCACACATTACTTAATTATGTGTTTCTATTATAGAAGTATAGTAGTATCTACATACATGTACAGCAGTATCATAATCATTAACTCATATCCCCATTAAAAGCAACTTTATATAGAGTACGGTGCTTATGTATAGTTCCTTTTGCTCTTAATCTTTCAGTCTCTACTTATTTTCAAAGTTACTTGAATTAGCATTTTCCTCATCCCATTCAGTGAGATTGTCTTACATATACATAATATAGTTAGATCGTTTTGTTATGTTTTTTATTCTTTTCTGGACCCTCCAACCTCCAAAATTGTTTTATTTTAATTTGTGTACATTAAGGTTTACTCTTTGCACTGTAAAATTCCACAAGTTTTCACAAATGTATAATGTTTATATAATGTACCCACCATTGCAATATCATACAGAATACATTCTCTAAAGAGTTCTTTTGTGTTGACACCATTAAAATCCTGTCCACTTTCCCCTGGCAATCACTAATCTATTTGCTGTCACTAGAGTTTTAATTTTTCCAAAAATCATATAATTGGAAACATACAGTATGTAGCATTCTCAGAGTGCTTGTTTCTTTGGGAAATGCATTTAAAGTTTGTATTTGTCAGGGTTCTCCAGAGGGACAGAACTAGTAGGACATATGTATATATGAAGGAACTTTATCAAGGAGAATGGGCTCATATGATCACAAGGTGAAGTCTCACAATAGGCCATCTGCAGGCTGGGAAAGAAAGAAGCTAGTAGTGGCTCAATCTGAGTCTAAAAGCCTCAAAAGTAGGGAAGCTGACGGTGCAACCTTCAGTCTGTGGCCGAAGGCCCAAAAATCCCTGGCAAGCCAATGGTATAAGTCCAAGAGTTCAAAGGCAAAAGAAACTGCCGTCTGATGTCCAAGAGCAGGAAGAACGGAAGGAAGCATTCGTTGCAGGAAAAGACAATAGCCAGAAGACTCAGAAAGCCAGTTTATCACACTGTTTTCTGCCTGTTTTTTCTGGCTGCCCTTGGAGCCAACTGAATGGTGCCCACCTACATTGAGGATGGTTCTTCCCCTCCCAGTCCACTGACTCAAATGTCAGTCTCCTCTGGCAACACCCTCACAGAAATACCCAGAAACAATGCTTTACTAGCTATGTAGGTATCCTTCGATCCAATAAAGTTGACACCTAATATTAACCATCACAAGGTTCATCCACATCTTTTCATGACTTGACAGCTTATTACTTTTATTTCTGAATAAAAATACATCCTGTGGATGTACCATATATTGTTCACTCATTCACCTGCTGGAAGTTACCTTGATTGCTTTCAAGTTGTGGCAATTACAAATGAGTGTGAAGGATTTTGTGTATAGATAAGTTTTAAAATAATTTGAGTAAATACCTAACTAGGAACACAATCACTTAATTATATAAGAAGACCATGTATGTCTATCTATGTAAGAAACTGACACTGTGTTCCAGAGTGGCTTTGCTATTTTTAATTTGCTCCAGCAATGAATGAGTTACTGTTACACTGCATCCTCTTTAGCAGTTGGTATTATCTTTTTTTTTTTTTTTTTTTTTTTTCAGTTAGGGAAAGTTAGCCAATCTAGCAGAATAGACATTCTAATAATGTTTAACAGTATCTCATAATTGTTTAAACTTTCAATTCCCTAATGAGAAACAATGTCAAGAATCTTTTCTGGCTGGGCGCGGTGGCTCACACCTGTAATCCCAGCACTTCGGAGGCCGAGGCGGGCGGATCACGAGGTCAGGAGATTGAGACCATCCTGGCTAATAAGGTGAAACCCCATCTCTACTAAAAATACAAAAAAAAAAAAAAAATAGCCGGGTGTGGTGGCGGGCTCCTGTAGTCCCAGCTACTTGGGAGGTTGAGGCAAGAGAACGGCGTGAACCTGGGAGGCGGAGCTTGCAGTGAGCCGAGATCACGCCACTGCACTCCAGCCTGAGTGACAGAGCGAGGCTCTCTCAAAAACAAACAAACAAACAAACAAGAATCTTTTCTTATGTTTTTTTGCATGTGTGGGTATGTGTGTGTGAGTGTGTGTGTGTGTGTATGAGAGAGTATGTGTGTTTACCCATGGTAGTTCCTAGAAGAGTCACCAGCATAAAATAGATGCTCATTAAACATTGTAAAGACTTTTCAAACCAGAATTTCATATCCAGCCAAACAAAGATTCATAAGCAAAAGAGAAATAAAATCCTTTCCATACAAGCAAATGCTGAGGGATTTTATCACCACCAGGCCTGCTTTATAAGAGCTCCTAAAGAAAGCACTAAATATGGAAAGGAAAAACTGGTACCAGCCACTATAAAAACACACCAAAATATAAAGACCAATGACACTATGAAGAAACTGCATCAACTAATGTACAAAATAACCACCTAGCATCCTGATGACAGGATCAAATTCAGACATAACAATATTAACCTTAGTGGTAAATGGGCTAAATGCCCCAATAAAAAGACAGACTGGCAAATTGGAAAAAGAGTCAAGACCCATCAGTGTGCTGTATTCAGCAGACCTATCTCATGTGCAGAGACACACATAGGCTCAAAAGAAAGGGATGGAGGAATATTTACGAAGCAAATGGAAATAAAAAAAAGAAAAAAAAAGCAGGGGTTGCAATCTTAGTCTCTGATAAAACAGACTTTAAACAAACAAAGAACAAAAAAGACAAAGAAGGGCATTACACAACGGTAAAGGGATCAATGAAATAGAAGAGCTAACTATCCTAAATACATATGCACCCAATACAGGAGCACACAGATTTATAAAACAAGTTCTTAGAGATCTGCAAAGAGTTTTAGACTCCTGAACAATATTAGTGGTACATTTAAATTCCCATTGTCAGTATTAGGCAGATCGATGAGGCAGAAAATTAAGAAGGACAATCACGACTTGAACTCAGCTCTGGACCGAGAGGATCTAATAGACATCTACAGAACTCTCCTCCCCAAATCAACATAATGTGCATTCTTCACAGCACCACATAGCACTTATTCTAAAATCGACCACATAATTGAGAGTAAAACACTCATCAGCAAATGCAAATGAACAGAAATCATAACAGTCTCTCAGACCACAGTACAATCAAATTAGAACTTAGGATTAAGCAACACACTCAAAACTGCACAACTACATGGAAATCAAAAAAACTTCTCCTGAATGACTCCTGGGTAAATAACAAAATTAAGGCAGAAAAAAAGAAGTTCTTTGAAACCAGTGAGAACAAAGAGACAATGTTCTCTTTGTTAAGGCAGAAAATTAAGGCAGAAAAAAAGAAGTTCTTTGAAACCAGTGAGAACAAAGAGACAATGTTCTCAGAGAATCTGTGGGAAACAGCTAAAGTAGTGTTAAGAGGGAAATTTATAGCACTAAATGCCTACATCAGAAAGCTGAAAAGATCTGAAACTGACACCCGAACATCACATTAAAAGAACTAGAGAAGCAAGAGCAAAGAAATTCAAAAGCTATCAGAAGGCAGGAAAAACTAAGATCAAACCAGAACTGAAGGGGATAAGAGACATGAAAAACCCTTCAAAAAATCAATGAATCCAGAAGATGGTTTTTTGAAAAGATTAACAAAATAGGCAGCCCACTAGATAGACTAATGAAGAATAAAAGAGAGAAGAATCAAATAGACAAAATAAAAAATGATAAAGGGGATATCACTACTGATCCCACAAAAATACAAACTCCCATCAAAGAAGAGTATAAATACCTCTACATAAATAAACTAGAAAATCTAGAAGAAATGGATACATTCCTGGACACATGCACCCTCCCAAGACTAAACCAGGAAGAAGTCGAATCCCTGAATAGGCCAGTAACATGATCTGAAATTGAGGCAGTAATTACTAGCCTATCAAACAAACAAACAAAACAAACAAACAAACAAACACAGGACCAGACGCATTCACAGCGGAATTATACCAGAGGTACAATGAGGAGCTGGTACCATTCCTTCTGAAACTACTCCAAAAATAGAAGGGACTCCTCCCTCACTAATCTTATGAAGCCAGCATCATTCTGATAAAAAAGTTGTGGGGAGAAGGGAATACTTATACATTGCTGGTGAAAATGTAAATTAGTTAATCCATTGTGGAAAGCAATATGAGGATTTCTCAAAGCACTTAAAACAGAACTACCATTTCACCCAGAAATCCCATTACTGGGTATATACCCAAAGGAATATAAATCATTCATAAAGACACATGCACATGTATGTTTACTGAAGTTCTACAAACAACAGAAAAGATAGAATCAAACTAAATGCCCATCAACACTGGACTGAATAAAGCAAATGAGGGACATATATACTGTGGAATAATACTATGCAGCCATAAAAAAAGAATGATATTATACCCTTTTCAGCAACATGGATGGAGCCGGAGGCCATTATCCCAAGGGAAATAACACAGGTATAGAAAACCAATTACTGCATGTTTTCACTTATAAGTGGTAGCTAAACTGGCTATACATGGACACAAAAAAGGGAGCAACAGGCACTGGGGCCCACTTGAGGGTACAGGGTACAAGGAGGGTGAGGATCAAAAAACTGCCTATTGATTACTATGCTTATTACATGGGTGATGCAATAATCTGTACACCAAACCTCCATGACAGGCAATTTACCTGTATAAAAAACCAGCACATGTATCCCTGAACCTAAAATAAAAGTGAAAAAATATATACAAATAAAAATAGTTTTCTTGTTCAGAAGGTCAGCATTTTATTTAATATTATAGCATAATACTGGTAGTGCAATCATGGCATGAAAAATGAGTTAAGTAATATGAAACACAGTTAAATTCTCTAGAGTCAAAAACTTTATTATTTCTGTCATCCATGTCTGTCAACTGAGTATACACTGGAGACTGAAACCATGATGAAGTCAGTTAAAATCAGAAGGAAGATTATATATCTTTATGACCTTCTTTGTCTCTTCATCTGCGCTGCTGATATTTTTATGTTCCACCACCTCTAACTCGAATGTGCTGCTTTCTTTCTAAATCCTTTCGGAATTTAAATGAATTTATCCCCTTTTTTTTTAGTCAGAACTCTCTGGGTTTCTAGTTACATAAAATCAACTCAGACTGCCTTAATATTTAAAAAAATCTATTTTATCAGCATCTCTTATATCAAGGCTTATACTGACCCAAGGGAGTTTTTATCTTTTATTTTAGATACAGCTGATTTATTTAAGCTCAGTTTTTCTTTCTCTGTCTTTCTCTCTCTCTCTCTCTCTCTCGCTCTTTCTGTTTCTTACGCCTCTGTGTGTCTCAACCCCCATATTTCTATTTCTTACCATATTGTCAAAGAGGTACTTCCTTAATATTGACCTCTGGTAACCATAAGGCAGACATGTTTCTTTTAGGCTCTTAATTTTATTTTTTAATTTACAAATAAACGTTGTCTATATTTGTCATGTATAGCATGGTGTTTCGAAATGTGTATTTATTATATAATGGCATTTAGCTTGAGCAAAATTCCTATCTCCAAATGAGCAGCTTGGTGAGGTTTACACTTCAGTCAATCACAGTGATCAAGGTGGATTATGTCTTTTGAGACTGAGGTCTAGAAAATATTTTTGTAAGGAAAATCAGGTCACTGTTAACAGAAAAAGTGAAAATGGGTATTAGGTAGGCAAAAGCAATGAATATTCACTACACTTTTACCACTGGAAGATAAAATGACCTTTTTAGTTTATTGTAGATTAAACTGGTTGTTTTATTAAACTTTCTTTATCCTCATTTCTTTCTACTATAATATGTACACTAAAGCTGGCAACTTACCAGCTACTTTGAAGCAAACATTGCCCTTTCAACTCTTGGTTTTACCCACTTATTTCTCATGTATCTCACTTCTTTATGAATTGACTATCTCTCATTTAAATTCTAAAATTTTATTCAATTTCCATGAGTCTAGGAGACAGTAAGTTATTTATTAAAGTTTGATATAATCCATCCAGGTTTAAGAATTCATTCCCCTCATCTAAACCACATAAAATCTATTTTTTAAACATTTAGTTGATTTTTATCACCTTAGTAACCAAAGAGAGAGTAAAAATACACTTGATACGTGGTGTATGTTGGAGAAAAAAGGAGCACATTAATTTTGTAATCTCTTTTGAGGTTTTTTTATTTTCAAATTTTTATAAAAACTTACTCTTGTCTAAGCCAAAAAGTTCAAGAAGGATGAACAGTCGCAAACAAATGAATCAATAAACACTTTCTCCCCCAATATATGTGTTGATAGATAGTAACTAAAGTGTATTTTAACAAATTTACTGAATATTTATGCAATATAATATTTTAAACTGAATTATTATGGAGAAATTTCTTATTTGAATATGCCAATGCCATTTAACATTTTTTATTACCAAAATTATTTTATCATTATTTTAAAAATAGCTCATCTTATTGAATATTTTTACTTTTTCAAGTTTTTTCTTATTATTTTGACTGCTTTGATGCATATTCTTTGATTTTCATGTATCTACGCATTTTCACATTTCTTCTCGATATAAGTGTTTGCAGAAAAAGGCTCAAAATGAATTTTCTGGTGTCATTCATTTTTTCTCTCCTGGCCAATACTACACCCTTGTATTAGTCCATTTTCATGCTGCTAATAAAGACATACCTGAGACTGGGTAACTTATAAAGAAATTTATAAATGTATAAAGAAATTATACAATAAGGAGATTAACAAAGCTAGCAAAATAAAACAAGACACCACACAGTGCAAAGCAAATACATGAAATTCAGGAATAATTTTACAGAAAATATTTAGTAAATTTATTTCAGCTGAGCATGTGAGGAAGACTGACATTCTCAAGGAACTAC
The DNA here is from genome assembly GCF_029289425.2 of Pan paniscus. Classification (NCBI taxonomy): domain Eukaryota; kingdom Metazoa; phylum Chordata; class Mammalia; order Primates; family Hominidae; genus Pan; species Pan paniscus. Next base: position 60,739,210 of record NC_073249.2, read on the forward strand.
TACATATCAGGATGTCAGAAATAGAAATGAAACTTTCATTGTAACAAAATTATCTCATGAATTAACATGCTGTCAACCATAAAAACTACAAAAACTGAGAAGTAGCTTTGAATTCATTGATTTCCACCCCCTTGGTAATTCAGCCAGGTCAGATTTAGAAACAGAGCCTCTTTAATTTCTTCAAGGGAGAAAAAGAAGAGATTAATGATTTTTCTGTTGCATCAATATCTCAGAATTAATGAATGGGCATTTTCTTCTAATTATGTTAAGCAAACCATAAGAAGAACTCTGTGAAAACGCTCACTTAATTTATTCTACAGATGCCGTTATTCATTGTCCTCTTGGTTACCAAATTTTTGCTGAAAGAAGACTATTACAGAATATTTCTCTCATATATAATTCCAACAAGACATTTGTGTCTTTGAAACAACAGATAGAATGATATGTAATAAATTTTTTGTAATTGTTCAGTTATAAGATTTAAGTTAATTTTTCTGTGGATCAAAATTCAATGACAAGCCAACTTGAAAAATTAGGAGCTTCTCACATTATTGTCAATATATTGATTGTACACCTACTTTTTATTTTCTGGGCTATTTCAGGATTAAAATATTTATTTTATAGACATATGAATATTTTTGTACACTTCTTATAACATTTTTGAAAAAATAAATGAAGCAATGTATACATATGTATATAAATAATGTTTTAAACTATTAGTGCTGTTGTGACTACTATGATGCTTTAATTAGAACTGTTTCTGCTTGTATTATTGTCACCACGGCTGATATTATTTCTAATGCTATAACTGCTGATGATATAGATCCTATTGATCCATAGTTAAATCGCTGACATTTTCATTATATATGAATTCTTGATTTTATCAATTAGTTAAGCATTTATTGAAATCATTGTACTATTTTTCTTCATTATATTATTAACACAATAGACTACCTTTTCTGGTTTCCAGATTCAACATTTTTTAATACAATAAATAATTTTGTTCATGACTTTATTATTATTTTAAACTACTGCCGGATTTAATTTGCTTAAATTTTGGTTATAATCATTATACCAATATTTATGAGATATATTTGTTGCTATATATATATATATAATGTTGCTATTAGGTTTTTATCATCAAGAATAAACTGGATATAATTTGAAAAGTTTATGTCTCTTTCTGAGAGAAATTTGTTTAAGTGATTATTATTTATACTAGAAATATGTGAAACAAATTTCAATGAACCATCCTTCCCTGATGTATTTAATTTCTTGTATTGTTAATATGCACAAGACATTTCTAATTTTCTATGACTTCTGTATAATAATTTAAAATTTGTGTTTTATAAAGAAGGTACACATTTTATCTAAATTTATCCAATTTACTTCTCGTTGTTCTCGTATTTATCTTTATAATGCCTTTTTGATCTCCTTTTATCATGTCTGATACTAGCCTGTGTACTCTATATCCTTTTTGCTGATTCAATTTTCTATGGGATTATGAAAATTTTTGTCTTTTTTTAAAAGAGGAAATTTTGCCTTTATTGTTTTGTTTCTATGTTGTATTGATTAATTAATTGGTTAATTGCTTGATTGATTCCAGAGGCCATTCGCTATTCTTTTACCAAGCAGTTAGAGTAGGGGCAGGTTATCTTGATTCAATCTGGCACTTAGATGATTCCAAAATTTCTAAGTACTTACACTGAAAAAAAACTAAAAGAGTCAGACTGAAATATGACACACAATTGATGTATGAACTGCCTACATGAAGCACACCTTGAAAGTAAGGATACAGAAAGATGTAAAGAAATAGTCCAGTTTCAATTTTTCTAAGGGGTTTATGTTTTCTTCACTCTTAAGTGAGAACTATACCTTAGAGTATAGCTCACCAGCAATTTATGCTGAAAGGCTACAGCATTTATTTTGTCTTTTCTCTTCGCCAAACATAAACTACATTTTTTTTTCCCAAACCCCACATTATTCAGTATTGATAAACAATAGTGAATAATAAACTCATTTGTTTTAGCTTCCTTCCACATACTTTCTGCTCTATTTTTAACATTCTGGTGCTTCACAAGTTAGGAAAAGGTTATATACATTCAGGGAAAAATTGGACTGACTTTTCTTTAGTTATATTTTCTTCAAGATACTGATTGGCATCTCAAGCTCTGATAGCATTGGAAATTCTAGAACTCCAAAAATATGTCACCAGCTCCAACATACAGCAGAATGTTCTGAGGGACCACTTTATTCTGGAACTCATGACTCCAATCTGTTTAAGAATGTGGAAATTTGTCAATGAAAAAGTTAATGGAAAAAGGACAATTTGCCTAAATTCAGTGCCCCTGTGTCCATTAACTTGAGCCCTTAAATCTCTGCTGCTTTGTTTCTTTCCAATGTCTTTAAATATCAAATTTTTGCGTTTCACCTTGACTTTTTATTTTTTCTCTGCAATAGAATTTATTTGATAATAGCTGTCATATGTTAGGAGTAGACACATTTTTCTAATTGATTAAACTGGAAATAAGATTATTTTTACAGAAATAACACTAATATCGGATTTATAGATATTTCTCATTTTTCACTATTATTATTCTTTCAGAAAAAAAGAATAGATGAGTCTAAAATTAAACTATCATTGACCTAAACATATATATAAATGTATGAGCTGTGTTCATTAGTCATTTTATACATTTAAAACGCATTTTCAAATGTAATACTACATTTAGGTTTTTTACTACATTCAGATTTTATTTTTATTAGATTCTTTTTTTTCCAAGCTTTAAAAGAAACCAGTAGATTATGACTATATGTGTATTTCATTGATCAACATCAAAAAGGCATCAGATTTCTCTCTGACATCACATACTTTATATCTTATAAAACAAATTTCCTACTAACGAACTTGCCCTTATTGAACATTAATTGTATTCACTGAACTGTTCTTACAGTAACCTGTTATCAGTTTGGAAAGTATAGAACAACACTCACTAGAAAATGAAAATGATGGTTAACTTTGTAAATCAGCGATAATCACTATGAAATGTACAGAAAATATGCATATGTATTTCTATATTTGCCTAATACATCTATTTAGTTACATATGAAGATGTACAATTTTAAAATATAGTTTTAACATTTTAACTAATCTATTTTGTTAACCTAATAATATATTATTTACATATACAAACTAGTGTACTTTCCTTTGTATAGAATTGGTATATCACATTTATTTGAAAATCTCCCAAATTTAACAATATATAATCTCTAATGTTTGACATCATAAACACTAATGTAAATATCTTTGTAGACACAGAAAAACACCTATTCTTGTGTATACACACACATTTGTATATTCCATGATGATATTCTAAAGATAATTTATGATTTCAGATATACTGTAAATCTTTGATGCATTTGGAATTTATTTATTGTATGTTGTAAGGGAGAAACTATACTTAACAAAGGTTGCCAATATTTCTGATATTTTGTAATAGACTGACATTCTTACTTCTGCTTTGAAAGATAACTTCTTACAATAAATTCAAAAATAGTTTCTCTTTGCTTACATATATATATTCTTTTGCCAAAATGGCACTATTTTATTTATGATATTTTATAACACATTCTATAAATTCTAGAGCTCAATGAACCATTATTAAGCATGTATAATAAGTAGGTTATCAAAATAATTATTAAAACACTAATGGTTATTAAAAGTTATTAGGCTATGTAAGAAAAATAAAGTAGGGAAAATAAAAGAGTGAGGCAAAAATAGCTCGGAAAGAAGTAAGGTAATTAGGAAATAAAAGGAGTGACTTTCTGGGAAAAGGGAAAAGCAAAACAGTGAGGTTGGGACAGAAAAGAGAGACTAATAAACAGTTGGGGATAAGGAGAAGGAGTTACAAAGGCTACAAGGAAGTAAAGTTCAATAACCTTATGATTTTAATTTAAACATTGTAGAAAAGATGGTCAGTGAAAATTAATTTTTAAAAAATTAAATATCATCTTGAGACAGATGAAAATATTAGCAGACAAATTAATGTATGTTAATAATATATGTGTGATGAACATTACTGTTGCACACTATATTTCTGGTTCTCTTTCCTGTGGACACATAGGAGAGTTTCAGCTCTTCACTTTATTGAACTTAGGTGTACATAACTTGTTTTAATCAATGTCACTTATAGGTAGAAACACTTGATACCTGGTGGGTAATTCTGTAGGTTTTCTCTGCTTGAGCAGTAGTGATTATAAATGTGGTTTTAATGTGAGGATGGTGAAATTGGAAAAGCAGAAAATAACTAGACTGTAGAGTGACTACCTGCGGGCAGTTCCCTGGAGAGGAACTAGTAACTGAAAATTTAGTGAATTATGTGTGAACAGTAAATAAACTTGTATTATGCCAAGCCACTGAGATTTTGCCATATTATAGCTAACTAACAATTGAATTAAGCCTGCATTGCCTATGAATCATTTGGAGGCCTGTTCTGTTATTATGATTATGAAATATTTTAAACTGTTAAATATCCTCAAATTAAACTACACTGTTATCGTTATATTTTTGGTTAAATAAATTCTTAAATATTATGAAGAAAGGACTACTGTTGGCTATCCTCCAATTTTATTTTATTTTTTACCTTCAATAACTATTATTAATAGTACTTTAATTTTAGAATTCCACATCATAAGATGTTATATTTTATTATTAATTTAACAGAAAGAAACACATAAAACACATAAAATAATGTTGTCTTCATATTTGTAAGTTTGAAAACTCCACTTTATGTATTCACACAAACCAATTCAAATTGTTGAGAAACAGCATCAATTTGCTTATTCATGCAATGGAGCAATTAGTAAACCAAAGGTGAATTTATTAACTTGTAGTGGATATTATAAATGGTAAACATCCCAGAATACTCAATTAATTATTTTAATGCTTGTTCTTTTCTGCAGGAAGCCAAAATTACAATGATGTTTTATTAACAACTATATTATAATTAAAGAGAGATCTTAATTAATTTAATCATCTTAAGATGTGATTCTGATACCTCTAAATCAATGAAGGCATGTGGTTGAACATTAGAATATTTCTAGACTGTTCATATCATTTGCTTAATGGTGCAGAAATCATACTTAAAAGACTCAGTTTATTGACTACTTTTTTAAATTGCAAGAAAATCTTCAATAAGCATATTATTACTTTTGTAAATAGACCATGAGTAGGTAACCCTGAGTCCTCCGAGATCCTCATTACATAGGCAAGTGCTTCTTGGAATGCAGAATTGCTTCTGACTCACCTACTCTGTTACCTTCTTTTAAACAACCTCAATAGGTACTACTATCTGGCCCGTCTATTATCATACCTAAATTGCTGAGTACCTTTAGAAAAAGCACAAGTAATCTTCAGTAATGCCCCAGGAATCCTACTCCATGATAAAATTCAGCTCTCTCTCATATTCTATTAATTGGTTATTCCAACATTTCTCTTGTGTTGAGACTAATTTTTGTCGCTTTACTTTCATAAAGGATATTATAACTCCTACTACTTAGAAAATGTAAATACCCAGCAATTACTCATTATTTCTTATCATCTACTATCTGTATCTGTCTTTTCCTACGTTTTCCTCTTGTTTCACTACAGAGACATGTGTCCTCATAACCAGAGTTAACTCTCTACTTCTGCCCATGTTGTATGATGCTTTGTTAAATCAATGATCTTCTTATTCTTCAATTCTTCAACTACTCCTTCCATACTAGAGTTCATCTTTCATAATGCCAGCATATTTAAATAACTTCTCTTAAAAGGAAAACAAACTCTATCTTCTGTAGCATCTCTGATTTTATTTCCTTAATAAAAATGTATCTACATTTTCTGCCATTAATTTCTTACTGATAACATATTATGAAAGCCAATTTCTTTTTCTAACTCAGATTTAATGCGGTAACATTGATACTTCTCTGGTAAGTTTACCTGTGGGTCACATTTTATCAAAACAAGTGGACAATTTCTGGTTTTTATCTTATTTGCTCTATCTTTTACATTGACTAAACCGTCTTTAAAATTTCACACCACTATTACTTCTATTGCACCATTTGGGGATATTTCTATTTTTTCATAAAGTATTTTTTTTATTACTCTGCTGTGTATTTTTACTTAATTGTCCCTTAAATTGATGTCACTCAGACATTCATTTTCAGCTTTTAAATCTCCTTATGCCATTTCTTAATTGTCCGATTCATCATATTTTTTATTATCTTCAAGTCCCCCTTGACATTTTTTCCTTCATTTTATTCATTTATTGACAATTTACTAAGTGCGAAGCATCATCTATAGGATGGCAGTGCTGTCCAAACCAAAGTATTCCTATCCACAAATCCCATCCCAATCATAAAAAGTAAGTAGGTTAGGATATTAAACAGTTAAAAATGCATTATTGACTACACCTTATTAGACAAATTGTATTTAAGGTAGTAAATTGTAATCTTCCCTGATATCAGTCATTTGTTCTTAAAACTATATTTGAAGTTGTTTTGAATATTGTAATAAGACTGTTAACAGCAGAGACTGCTCACTTGAGCATTTTCAACCTTGTGAAAATTTTTTTATCAGCTTTGATAAATTTAGTGAAATGTCAGCTATTCCTTTTTAGCAAAAAAAAAAAAAAGAAATCATTTATGATAACATCCACAAATAATTATTTAAAAAATGTTCTCTCCACAGAACAAAATTTTAGGTAAATATTTTATCATCCATTATTTATATTTTATTTTTAAAATTAAATTAAAGAGACAGATTAGACATATTTCTCTTTCCAAAAATCCCTGCAAGTTACTGTAATACTAATAAGATTTTCATAGGAAAGTAATGGTCCACACATTTGAAATGGTTGATATTTGTGTGAAAGATAAAAATAGATGGCATTTTTAAGCTTAAAAATACTTTATAACATTCCACAAGATAATTAGAAAGCCTCTGAGCAAGGAAATGTTTTCTCCACTTTCCTATCTCGTTTTAGTTAAAAAATAATATTGTAAATATTTTGTTTAAACAAAACTTAACCCACAGAAACCACATTGGAGGGTTAGAATGGGCTAAATATTAAATATTAATAAATACAATTACACTCTTATTTTTTATAGGTAAACAGTAGTCTTGTTACATTCTTTCCCTACTCAGTGGGTTTCTTTGCATATCTGCTGAGGGAAGACATGCTCTAAACTCTGTCATGGTGTTTGGTAAACTTAAGTCTCAGCATACTATTTTAAGATTTTTAAATAGCTTAAGAATTTCCAAATTGTTTGGGCAATATAGTTAATCTCTTTAGCTTGGCAAATAAAGATGCCAACCATATGGCCATATATATATGTGTGTGTGTATATATATATATATGTATGTATGTGTATATATATATGTACTTATATATGTATGTGTGTATATGTATATATATGTTTGTTTTCCTAAGAGAAGTTATTTAAATATGCTGGAATTATGAAAGATAAACTCTAGTATGGAAGGAGTAGTTGAAGAATTGAAGGATAGGAAGGTCATTGATTTAACAAGTCATCATAGAACATTGGCAGAATATATATATATATATATGTATATATATATTTTTCATCTTGTTCCTACTGACCTTTCTAAAGTGTATCTCTAAATCTTTTCACATACCAAGTTCCTTGCAGTTTCCCCAAAAACTCTTATACTTCTATGTATCTTTATATTCCCTTTGCTCTTCCAATAACTCTTCCTGACCCAAGACTTATTTCACCTAGCTACTTCTCACATTTAGTGAACTGTTCAAGCATCTACATTCTTCTAGGAGACATTCAGTGATAGCTGGATATGAGTGCAATGTTCATGCTTTGCCTTTTTGGCTCTCTGGAACATCTGTAACACTTTCACATTGAAATTTAGTAACTGATCTACTATATCTTATCTCTTACCTTTTAGCAAAGTGCCTAAAACATATTTGTTTTTCAGCAAATGAAAATGTCTCTCCATTCCACATGTATTTATGTTTTGTATTCATTCTTAGAAAATTATAGTCTCCTAATAATTAAGAGGATGATAATTTTCCTAATCTAATTCTCAGTGTTTAGAATTGTTAACTCTTATCTTATGTATAACAAGAAAAATATTGAGAGTAAATTATAAAAACTAGCAAACTTATTTTTTAATTGTCTTTCTCAAATTGCATACAATAATTTTTAGAAGCACTGCATTAGATTATTGGATTGAGGTTTATCCTTGGCACAAGAAGTACATATCATAGTTGATAAAACTACAGTAAAGTCAGTATCATTCCCTTTAAACATCTGCTTAACTATATGTCCATATTTAATAAATAAATGAATTATAATTTTGAATGCCTAATCCTTTTTGAATCACCTATATATTTGTTGAAAATATGACCTCTCTTTGCACAGTTTTATGTGGCCTTTTTCCAACACACATAAACACAGATATAGAGTTATTTTACTATTATCTCGACCCTCTCTTAGCATAATTATGTTTCAGTTTCACTAAGAAAAAAATAGTTTCATCAGAGAATTTCTTGATGTGTATTAGAACTTGTTACTGTATTACATTCGGTCTTCTTTGAACTGGCCTGAAAATTTTCTTATTCTTTTATCAAGATACAAGTAACAAAATATCAATAAAAATAGGGCTGACCCAATGTTTTCCATTTTATGTGCTTATTCTGAATTTACAGCTCAAGGCTTTCTTCTTGTCACAGAACTATGCAATCTTGTTTGTTTTTATTTTTTCCTCAGTGTTCCTGTGTCTAAAAATAATTTGAAAAGCACTATAACTGTGTTGATGAGAATGTGTATTATATATATATTGAATTTGTGTATATATATATACATAAAATATTTTTGTATATGTATGCACTACATATACAGAATATACATAGTGTATATATACATATAATAGTCTCCTAATTTGCCACTAGTGACCACCAATGCCACTAATAACCGGATGTAACATTTTAAAATATATATAAACACTATATAAATTCTCTATATTTTTATATATAATATATATGTATTATAAAATATTACATTTATATAACTATAAATATATTACAAAGATTTTGATTTCTGTATATACACATGATATATATATATTTTGTATTTGGCATATATTTGTAATATGATGAGAAGTGCGATATGTTATTAGGATAAGTAATTTGGATATACTTTTTTATCTGAGCCAGAAAACACTCTATACCAAATTTATAAAATCATACTCTAAACTATATATTTTATTATCAAATTTGAGTTATTTATATTTGCATGTTTCTCTGACATGCTGTGGTTTACATATCAACTTTATTATATAATTATGTGAGAAAGCTATAACATCTTTAAAATATTAAACACAGAACTCTTTTATGTCTAATATTTGATCACTGTGTTATCCTTCATAGATGCTGAGATCTTAACTCAGGGAGAAAATGTTGTTATTGCAATTTTTTGAGTGTCAAAAAATGCCAGGTGTTAGAAGTTTTTCCTGATAAATTGGATTCTCTATTTTTACAATTCCATGAATCACACTATTTTTTCACCCTTACTGACATAGTTTGTGATAGATATCCTATTTTTTGTTGTGCTTTTGCTTCTTTTTCTTTTCCTTCCTTAATACCTTTAAGACAGTTTTCTGAGTCAATGAGTCATGAAACTAAAGTGTCTACTTCTGATCTAACATACGATTTGCCTGTTGTAGTCTGGCCAATTTAGTATTCAACTCTTACAAAATCCTCGTGAAGAAGTCATTTTGCACACTTGAATAATATGCACTTCAGCTCTCTCTTGGAATACCTTACAGCTTTACTTTCAGTGTGGAATGCAATTTGTTCCTGAGCATTAGTTCTTGGATTTTATTTTCAACATACTGGCATGCTTTCAATACCAGAGCTAAGTTCTATCCCTACCCCCCATCTAAGGATGTAAATAAATGACATTCAGAATAAAAAGAGAAATCCAGTTCACAGTTACTACATATTTCATATGGTTTAATTCTACAGTTTGTCTAGCGTTTGTTTCTGATAATGGCATTAATGAGAACTTGGAACAAGAGAATGTTACATGTCTAATATAATATCAAACTCAGAATAACAGGACATAGTCTGAAGTCTCCTAACTTTAAAGATAGCCTCTTTGATCCAATTCGTCATTAATAAACAGAATTCAGATATTTTTAGACATATTTGTCCACTATGCTTATGAAATCATATAATTTTATATATCTTATTTTTATAATATTCATAATGTATTTTTCATTTGTTCAAATATTCTCTATAAATTTGCTATTTCACAATAACTCTATGAATTATTAATATAGTAATATCTTAGTGGCACAAAACAATGACCATTTTATTTTGTTCGTGAAATCCATGGGTCACTTAGGAAGAAATGAATGGCTCCGGGCTGAAATCATTGATACTAGAGGATCCACTTTAAACACAGGTCTTTCAATTATGTGTCTGTCATCTGGGCTGAGAAGGCTGGAAAATTGGTTTATCTGGGACTCCTAGACTGAAAGGAACATGTAGCCAATCCATTTAGGTTGGATGTCACACAACATGCGTTCTGAGTTTTAAAATGGCATAGCCAGCGAGGGAGCCTGGAGATAGTGAGAATATCAAGACAACCAGGTGAAAGCTACATGCCATTTGTGAGAGCCTCAGAAGCCATTGAGCAACACTACACCATGACCCATTGTTTAAAGCAATTGGAAGCCAACTCTGATTCAACAGTATGGGATCAAGAACTCACAGATTCAAATATAGTACATATATCTATGATCTGCATATTTGAAATACTCAGAAGCTAGATGCTGTAGTCCTGTTTTTTTTTTTTTTTCAGATGAGGGAAATTGTACCTAGAGATTTTACAGGACTTCTATAAGTCTATTAGACAAGTAAAGTTAACACCTTCATTTGAAATTCTGATATATTCAGCTCCAAAGCCTATTTTCTTTCAGAAAAATAAGGTTTGGAGAGGTAAAATAATTGTCAGAAATAGTACAGATAGCATTACAACCCACTCACTACATGATATAGACACCTTATTCAAGAGAAAACAAAGCAAATATACCTGTAAGATATAGAGTAATTTTCAATTTCTAGGCTATAATGTACCACAATCATTTCTTACATATGTATCTTGTATGAACTGTTCCTGCAGGACTCTCAGACCAATGCTAATCATATTTTTTATTATTTAAATTAAATTACAACGGACTCTGCCACTAATGACCAGATGCAGCAAGTCTGTTATCATCATCTTGAGGATCTTCTACCCTCTACACAGTTGATAAAGCTGGCTTCAAAATGGTTCAAAATTATAGCCTTATTTTGATTCCAAAAGAGTAGCATTGCCTAGGGCTTCTCACTGCTGCATGCCTGCTACTACTTTTTTCATCCACATGAATCTACTGTATCAAGTACTCATTCTGTAATGTATCTCTAGAAATACCACTATCTGGTCATTGAATTGCAGCTTTGCATGAAAATGTGAAGAATTTTTCAGGTTATTTTGTCTGATTTAAATTTCTGTATTTTCTGTTTTGCTAACTCTATTGTATTCAGTAATCAAAAATTGATATTAATATACTTGAACTTGAATTGAATGGTAATCTGGCATAATCTGTGAAGCCACATCAAGGAACTTTTTTCAATCTTTAGAAACACTCGGTAGAACAAAGAAAGTACAACATCAATCATCAGCCAATGACTACTTTGTGGATAGAAATTTTAATTTAAAATCCATCAAAGTGATCAATAGATTGCAAGCAATCTAAAACAAGTTTAATATTCCAAAATCTATCAGCCAAAAGAGATATAATCAAAGAAACAATGTAATGATTAAATTAAGTTTTGAAAATACCCTTGCTTTGAGTTCTCACTCATTTTTCATTATATATTTTGACCTACTGATGTCTTTCAAACTCTTGATGTCTCACAGGTGACATACAATTTCTGTTAGTGATATTTAAATACTATTTCAATTTTTTCCTCATTTTTCTTTACTCTCACTTCAAGAAAATGTTCCTTTCTTATCTGGCACTAAGAGGATAAGGATATTGTCCACTTATCATTAAGACTTCTATGTTAGCAACAAATTGTGGCATTTGCTATGTCCCATTAATTTTTGTTCTTTCATTACTATGAGGTAATCAAAAGTAGAATACCTAAAAAAATTACTCTCATCAATAAAAATTTTACATGGGATCAAGAATAAGTGAAAAGATCAATTTATTACTAAATATCTGTGAGGCATGCATAGAAGACTTCAAAAAATTTAGCACTCAGAATGTACAATCTTCACTGATCATAAACAATGTTATATAGCCTAAACTAATAAAAATTTTTAAAGGGTATTAAATCAGGAAAAGAGGAAGTCAAATTGTCCCTGTTTGCAGATGACATGATTGTATATCTAGAAAACCACATTGTCTCAGCCCAAAATCTCCTTAAGCTGATAAGCAACTTCAGCAAAGTCTCAGGATACAAGATAAATGTACAAAAATCACAAGCATTCTTATACACCAACAACAGACAAACAGAGAGCCAAATCATGAGTGAACTCCCATTCACAATTGCTTCAAAGAGAATAAAATACCTAGGAATCCAACTTACAAGGGACGTGAAGGACCTCTTCAAGGAGATCTACAAACCACTGCTCAATGAAATAAAAGAGGATACAAACAAATGGAAGAACATTCCATGCTCATGGGTAGGAAGAATCAATATCGTGAAAATGGCCATACCGCCCAAGGTAATTTATAGATTCAATGCCATCCCCATCAAGCTACCAATGACTTTCTTCACAGAATTGGAAAAAACTACTTTAAAGTTCATATGGAACCAAAAAAGAACCTGCATCACCAAGTCAATCCTAAGCCAAAAGAACAAAGCTGGAGGCATCACGCTACCTGACTTCAAACTATACTACAAGGCTACAGTAACCAAAACAGCATGGTACTGGTACCAAAACAGAGATATAGATCAATGGAACAGAACAGAGCCCTCAGAAATAATGTCACATATCTACAACTATCTGATCTTTGACAAACCTGAGAAAAACAAGAAATGGGGAAAGGATTCCCTATTTAATAAATGGTGCTGGGAAAACTGGCTAGTCATATGGAGAAAGCTGAAACTGGATCCCTTCCTTACACCTTATACAAAAATTAATTCAAGATGGATTAAAGACTTAAACGTTACACCTAAAACCATAAAAACCCTAGAAGAAAACCTAGGCATTACCATTCAGGACATAGGCATGGGCAAGGACTTCATGTCTAAAACACCAAAAGCAATGGCAACAAAAGCCAAAATTGACAAATGGGATCTAATTAAACGAAAGAGCTTCTGCAAAGCAAAAAAAACTACCATCAGAGTGAACAGGCAACCTTACAAAATGGGAGAAAATTTTCGCAACCTACTCATCTGACAAAGGGCTAATATCCAGAATCTACAATGAACTCAAACAAATTTACAAGAAAAAAACAAACAACCCATCAAAAAGTGGGCAAAGGATATGAACAGACACTTCTCAAAAGAAGACATTTATGCAGCCAAAAAATACGTGAAAAAATGCTCATCATCACTCGCCATCAGAGAAATGCAAATCAAAACCACAATGAGATACCATCTCACACCAGTTAGAATGGCAATCATTAAAAAGTCAGGAAACAACAGGTGCTGGAGAGGATGTGGAGAAATAGGAACACTTTTACACTGTTGGTGGGATTATAAACTAGTTCAACCATTGTGGAAGTCAGTGTGGCGATTCCTCAGGGATCTAGAACTAGAAATACCATTTGACCCAGCCATCCCATTACTGGGTATATACCCAAAGGACTCTAAATCATGCTGCTATAAAGACACATGCACATGTATGTTTATTGCAGCACTATTCACAATAGCAAAGACTTGGAACCAACCCAAGTGTCCAACAATGATAGACTTGATTAAGAAAATGTGGCACATATACACCACGGAATAGTATGCAGCCATAAAAAATGATGAGTTCATGTCCTTTGTAGAGACATGGATGAAATGGGAAATCATCATTCTCAGTAAACTATCGCAAGAACAAAAAACCAAACACCTCATATTCTCACTCATAGGTGGGAATTGAACAATGAGAACACATGGACACAGGAAGGGGAACATCACACTCTGGGGACTGTTGTGGGGTGGGGGGAGGGGGGAGGGATAGCTTTAGGAGACATACCTAATGCTAAATGACAAGTTAATAGGTGCAGCACACCAGCATGGCACATGTATACATATGTAACTAACCTGCAAGTTGTGCACATATACCCTAAAATTTAAAGTATAATAATAATAAAATAAAATAAAAATTAAAAAAATGAGAATACTAGGTTGGGAAATAAAACCCACTAGTCTGCTTTACATTTTCTTCTTCTTTATAAAGGCTATTTCTCCAATACCCTTTATAAATTCAAAGATTCTTATAGAATGTATCTAATTGATACTAATTTCAGAATCATTGTTAAAATAGTGTTCTTAATTCCATATTACACAGATTTGATTTTATAATACGTATAAAAAATTAGTATTGCATCATATAGTGCTAAATGTTTAAAGTCTACTCTGCTTAAAATCAGATGCTTACCAACATAAAGAGTAATAAATGACAATGTATTTTATTAAAACATTATGATTCCCTTGGAATTAAACACTCATTATTTCAATTTCGTTAGTAGAAAAAAATACAAAATTAACAGTGAAGTCTACTGTGTAAAATCACTTTTCAGCTGGGCGTGGTGGCACACGCCTGTCATCCCAGCACTTTGGGAAGCTGAGGTGGGCAAATCACGAGGTCACAAGTTCGAGTCCAGCCTGTCCAACATAGTGAAAACCCGTCTCTACTAAAAATACACCCCCAGCTGGGGGTGGTGGCACGTGCCTGTAATCCCAACTACCTGGAAGGCTGAGGCAGGAGAATCACTTGAACTCCAGAGGTGGAGGTTGCAGTGAGGCGAGATGGCACCATTGCACTCCAGCCAGGGCAACAGTGTGAGACTCCGTCTTAAAAAAAGAAAAAAATTGTTTTCCACATTTTTATCAAACCAACTCAAGTAATATTCATATTATCTAGAAATTAATGTTTCTTTTTTCTTTTTTCTTTTTTTTGAGACGGAGTCTCGCTCTGTTGCCCAGTCAGGAGTGCAGTGGTGAGATCTCTGCTCACTGCAACCACTGCCCACTGGGTTCAAGTGATTCTCCAACCTTAGTCTCCCATGTAGCTGGGGTTACAGGCACGTCCCATCACGCCTGGCTAATTTTTGTATTTTTAGTAGAGACAGGGTTTCACGGTGTTGGCCAGGCTGGTTTCTGTTTCCTGATCCCAAGTGATCTACATGCCTCAGCCTGCCAAAGTGCTGGGATTACAGGCATGAGCCACTGTGGCCAGCTGAATTTAATGTTTCTTAATGTGCGTTACAATAAAGTATTTTTTAGTCCATGTTAAATCTAATAGTTATCTTTTTCTTGGTTTCTACCCAAGTACCTCATAGAAAATTGAAAACAGCAAGAAGCCATGAAAGTACAATCTCATGTATGTAAATTATGTGTGCATACTTTACAATTTTTGCACATAACTGGTTACTTATTCTTAAAGATTCAAGAGTCTAAAAACTCACTGTGCCATTTTTTAACACCTCCATCATATAACTAGTTACCATTTTCGCGTATGTATGTGATGAGAACACTTAAAATCTACCATCTTAGTAAATTTTAAATATACAACATGGTATTATTAACTACAGTTAACCATGTGCCATTTTTAAAAATCACAATCTAAATTTCGTGGACATGCACACGGATAAGCTAATGGTTTGTTAGATGTCATTTATTTAAATCTGGAAGAATGCATAATTTGACCATATGGTGAAGGACAATTTTTCCGTATGTGGACAGTTAGATATGCTTTGAGGAAGGCAGGAAACTAGTCGCATATCTTAAACCACTGATATATGGAATGCAGGTTTAAAGCCATCCCCAACAAATCAGTGTTCCTGAATTGGATAAAACAAGTCCATTTAAAATTACACATAAGGTCATTTTTCTTTGCCTAGAGAGAAAATGATGTGTATGATTTGTTTCTGGAACCTAGAAGACTGTCATACTCAGACTCATCCTCAAAATGACAGATCAATAACAGAATCAATTTTATATGTATAATTAATCAGGTTATTAAATTCTACTCTGCAATAAAATAATGAAGATCCAAATGAGAATAAAATAGTACTTTTTCCATTCACGTCAAGGATTCTGTCATATGACATACTAATTAGTTGTCTGTACTATATTTATAAATACCATTTTTATATAGACATTATTAGATGTTTTTCTTCTAAAGTACAAAGCAATAAGCTCTACTCCATGGTAAGTACTTATTGCATAATATTCCCTTTCTTGTCCCTTAAAAATAAATATTACACGTTGTTAGCAACTAAAGGTATCCTCTCAATATTCCCTTCCAATGCTTATTCAATAAAACATTATATATCGCTGTAAAAGAATTTGCAGACACAGTTAAGGTTACTAACCAAGTGGATTTAAAATAAGGAGATGTCATACAGGTTAACGCCTTCTTATGTGTGTAATAACTGTCAACTCAATGACATGAAATGCATAATGCGTACAAAGAGCAAGAGAATATATTTTAAAAGCAATAACTGTATTGTTAAAAATGATGCAGATGGCATTTTATTGTACTTGTAGCAAGCACCGTGCTTTCAATTATTGTTTCTGGATATATATTACTATCATAACATATAATTTATTTACTTTAGGTTTATGATATTTTCAGAAAATGTGGTGCAAAGTGAAAGGCATACTATAATGCTTTCTCATTCATATTATTCCTACAGTTTCTTCCCATGATAAGTAGATTATTAATATTATGATATGCATGATTTACAACATATTGGTATTTAGATGTTCTTCAGTGTACCTTACTTGGCATGCATTCAAACTCTTTGCCAGTCTAAGACTGTGCTGGCTTAATATGGCAGCAACTACATACTTGTGGCTGTCTATATTTAAATTACTTACATTTAAATAAAATTAAGTATTCTGATTTTTAATTATGCTGATCACATTGCGAGCATTCAATAGCCAAATGGCTATTACTTAGGGTTACAGGCAGCAAAGATTAGTCAACATTGTCTTCAGGGATTGGACAATGTCCATTTAAGGAAAGTAATTGCCTAATCAGTTTGATAATAAATACAGGCATGCAAAATACGGCCTCACACGTCCTTTTTTATAAATATAATCTACATTTAAGATAAAATTAGTGGAGTTTATCCATGGTATTAATCATTATGTGAGACAAGTTATTTCTGCTATAACTTTAAAAAGTGCGCAAAAAGGGCGGGGTGCGATGCCTTATGCCTGTAATCCCAGCACTTTGGGAGACTGAGGCGGGCAGATCACTTGAGGCCAGGAGTTGGAGACCAGTCTGGCCAACATGGCAAAACCCCATCTCTACTAAAAACAGAAAACAATTAGCCAGGCGTGGTGGCACATGCCTGTAATCCCAGCTACTCGAGAGGCTGAGGCAGGAGAATTTTTCTTGAACGCAGGAGGTGGAGGTTGCAGTGAGCCAAGGTCACACCATTGCACTGCAGCCTGGGTGACAGAGCAAGACTCTTTTTTTTTTTTTTAATTGTACTTTAAGTTTCAGGGTACATGTGCACAACGTGCAGGTTAGTTACACATGTATACATGTGCCATGTTGGTGTGCTGCACCCATTAACTCGTCATTTAACATTAGGTATATCTCCCAATGCTATCCCTCCCCCCTCCCCCCACCCCACAACAAAAAAAATGCACAGTAGCTCCTTCAACCAGTTAACATACATGTGTACATGTGATTCTGTGAACAAACAGAAATCAGAAGTACCAATCATTGAACTCCCAAGAAGTGGACCACAATGAAACCTTTAAGACCTTTAAGACTCAGTTTATTATATCATTTTTTTAGATAAATCAATTTACTGAATATTTTTATGAGTCTTTTTTAAGCATGACAAGATGACATTTTGCCAATTAAATGGCCCTTTTTTTAAGTTACATGTATTAGATCATTAAGAATAGAAAATGTAATAACAGGAGCTTACTTACTACATCTAAAAGGGCAATTCAGTGAGATAATATACTTATATTTATGTTGCTCTAGTCAAAACCACCTACATAAAATTATCAGAATACACTATGTTGGGCACTGTGGTTACCTTTCCTAAGTCCATTCACTTTATACCACTGGGCAAAGCAAGTTGTGATTTGAAGAACTCACCTTACATCAAAAGCAAGGATTTATTGTTCCAATGACCATCAAAACCAGCAATGCCATGATTTGTTTAAGAATGCCCGTATGACTCAACCTGTGCTGATGATTTCAAGGACAGGTTTACTGGAAATCTCATCAGAAAGTTTTCCCTCATGCTTATGAGAGACAACTAAGAAGGAAGATTACTTTTCTGTCCTCCAAAGAGTTCCATTTTCTTCTCATGTCTACGAGAAGAACTGTCTTTAACATAGAGAGAAAATATGAATTTGTAAAAAAAAAAAAGACACTAAATTAATTACCACTGAAACCCACCATAGCAATTAACTTCGGTATGTAAGAATTAATGGCTTTCCTTATTGTATAAGCCAGTTTGGTTTCAATTTCTGTTAACAATGTCACCAAACATGATAACGACACCATGTATCTTCCAATTTTCTGCTTTCTTCTCTAGTCCTAATTTATTCTGCCTAGGATGCCTATGTAACATCTTTTCCTACTTAATTACTACTCATTCATTAGATCCGACTCAAATATTTTACATCAAATTTTAGTATATGTGCTGGCAAAGGGAACACTCTACATCCATACAATATTTTCCAGTGACACGGTAGAGAAACCTATACTATTTGTGAAAATTATACATCTTTTTTTCTGTACTCTTATATTTTATTTTATTGATATATAATATTTGTACATATTTGTGGGGTACAGGTTATATTTTTATACATGAATGCAATGTGTAATGATCAAATTAGGGTGACTGGGTTACCCATCACTACAAACATATGTTGAGACATTTCAAATCTTCTCTTCTAGTTATTTTGAAATATCCTATCAATCCCTCTTAATTTCATTACCCTGCTGTGCTATCAAACACTAGAACGTATTCCTTCTAACCAACTGTATTTTTCTATCCATTAACCGGTCTCTTTACATCTCTTCCTCCTTTCCTTTACTTCCCAGTCTGGATCTCATGGAGATATACGCTTTTTGTTTCTGCTTTATAATTTATTTAAATATTTTAAGTCATGCTATCAGATTGTAAAGAAAAACAATGAAGAATAGGTCTGATTTCTTTTTAAGTCCATATACATTGAAACTTTTTTTTTTTACAAAAAAGACAAGCTAATACATGAGAAGTATAGAACAACTGAATAGCAAAACTAACAGGAATGAATTTCTAAACCCCAAAATATATGAAAGTAAGAAATAATATATTCACATAGAAATGCATGAAATACTGTACTTAAATTATTTTATATCCACATCACATTTACTGACATTTGCAAATTTAACTTCATTTTCCTGAGAAAATATCAATAGACTTTGAAAGTTGGAAAATATACAAATAAATAAACATATCCATAGGCTATACTCTCTGCTTACACTGAAGTAAAACTAAATATTAACAACAAAAGACCCTAAAATCTGTTTTTTAGAATTATTAAATAATCTTCATGTAAAAAGTAAAGTTCTGGTAAAATAGTAAACTAATGTGGGATGCTAACTTTGTCTTTTGAATCCACTAAATATATCAAGAAGTGAGAGAAAAGTACAGGAATCTCAGAGCCTAACATAAACGCTGTAGAAAACCACTAGAAAGACAGAAGTTTGCTGAGCCTGCAAAGGAGGATCATGCACCATGGATGGGTTGAAGGCTCATTCAGAATTGTATGCATGTGCACTTTGTTCTTCCTCCTTACATGCTATACAATTATTTTAGGACAAGTGCACTATCTAAGCTATAGAGTGATGCCTTCAGGCATAGGGTCATCTGTTAGATTTCAACAAATTGTAACCCTAGAATTTATCAAACATGTGGCACATCCCTACACTATAAACCGAGCTCACTTTGAGAATTAAAACCAGGAACCATCTTTGACAGCGTCCACCAGATACACATTTTCAGCCAGGGTTGCACACACTGCTCAAGTCATCCTCCATACTGCCGTTTAGAAGGACAATGTAACTATTCTGTAAAAATTCATTGTCTGTGGAATAAACCTCAAATCCCTTAGTGAAAATAAAGGAGCCTTCCTGGCTCACTCTTCAGCTAACTCTGTGGCCTCTTCTCCAGTCACATCTCACCTCACATTTTTAGTGACATCTGTATTCAATGCTTTTGGTTCCAAAATAAAACTTTCTTTCTTGTCTCATACTGATCTCTCCATATGAAGAGCCCTTCTTTTACCTTTATTATTGATGGGCTTATAAAAATCATCTTTCAAAATACATGTACTGTACCTGCTAATTTTATGTAAATTCCTAGAAGCTAAGGGAATTTCTGTAAGCATTTTCTATCCTGAGTGCCTAATCTAAAGTCTCATAGTAGGTATTAAATGCTAATTTTATTGAAGTAAAGAAAATTTGACTCTAAAATACTATCAGACAAAGATATCTAAGGGTATCAACATTTAGTCTACTTTTTTTAAAATTTTACACATATGAAGAATTCCATTACAATATTTAGCACAATATTTTTGCATGTATTTTAATTTTAGAAAATTGATTTAAAATCCAGATGTGATCATTTTACTTTTATCTTTTAAGTAATTTGTATTAGTTATCAATGTACTAATATTAAGAATGTATGTCTATATTATAGCTTAAGGTTATTTTCAATAAAATTTTTCAAGTTGAAATCACTTTCTACTTTTAGTTAATAACAGCATGTGAGAAATATTAACATTATTTGTCAACATCCTGCCTGCCATATCTCACTGATGTTTTTTCTTATGTGATCCTAATGATTTAGTTCTCTCGTAAAATGTGTTAATCACAATAGATGATACTTTGTCCTCTTATTGAGCTTGAAAAGGGGGCCCTGTTGCATAACAACTGCATCAAGTTCACATTACTAAGGAAAAGTTTTAATAATGATTTACCTTTTATACACACTAAAATAATTTATTTCTGATTTTCCCTTCTGAATGAGCCTTATATATTTAACTATCTCTTAAGTTAAAAAAAAATTTAAATAAATATGCAATTGGTTATTTTTTTGAAATTTGTTAAAATAATAAAATTGTTCAGCTTACAATTACTAATTATAAGAGAAGCTCAAGAAATATGCATATAATAGTCTGAATAAGTTAAGATAAACTATATAAGAAGAATGTTAGAATATATGCATGTAGAAGGATTTCATTCATACACATTGAACTGGTGATGAATGTAGTATCATGCAAATTACTTCAGAATGAAAGACAGCTTTGGTTTACATTACCGTGATGAAAATGAGCAGTATCTGCTTGATATGTAGCTTAACCAAGCGGCTCAAATTAAGTGGGATGGCTCTAAATCTCTTCACTTGTCTTCCTGTTTCTGTATCTCTCAATTTTTTTCTCTGTTTCCCCTGCGTTCATTTCATTTTCAAACCTTTCTTCATATAATGGAAATTCCCCAGATTTATTTTCTACTGTCCTTTTTTATTTAAAATTTTAGTTTTGGATATTTTGAGTCTTCTATAACCATTCTCTGATTTCATATTTAGAAAAAACAATCTAGGAACAAATATGTTGAATACTATCATATAGTAGTTTCAGTGTATAAGGCTTAGGACAAATGGCAATTTTAACTCCCATTGTGTACTCGAATTGTCAAACTACAGGAGAAAATATTGTTATAAATACTCCAAAATTAATATTTAACCCAATGTAAATAAAATACATAATATATAAAGAAAAAATAGTGTCAAAATACTTTTCAAAATAACATATTTAAAATATTTAAAATGGAAATTAAGAATTCATTAAAATGATTCTACTGACATACAATAATGTGACAGTATCAATTAAATGAAAAGCATCTAGAAATGCTCTACATATTACTTGCAGTGGTTCTGTTAAGAAATATATAACATCTTGGTGCCAATAACCACACTTCAAGTGGCTTTTGATATCTCTTTACTTCCATAATGGCTATTCTTTGCATACTATCTATATTTTCAATAAAACTTCCAACCTTCTATCCCTAAATATGTTTCAATTAGAATTACCTATTACACAAACTCAGTATTTAAGTACCCTTAGAATTCAGTCTAAACTGCTTCACATAACTTACAAAGTCCTTTGTTCATCTAGATTCTGCTCATCTCATGTTAGACCTCTGCACTCATCCTGACACTTTATACACTTTTGAATACATATGTCTCTCTCACACATCCATATCATTGAAATGCTTCCCTTTTTGCTTGAAATAGTTTCTATTTTTTCCTCTTTCTGAACCTCTTTCTTTCTACCAATGTTGTCAATTTCTGGACTTATTTAGAGATGGTTTTGTTAGGAAATGTTCCCTATCTCTAGGGAACCCTCCCAAACTAATTTATATGATACTTATATGTGTCTCCATAGCATATTCTATTTTCCATAAAAGAGCATTTGTCCACTAATGCTTGTTTTCTCTCCCTTCTACTATCCTATTGATTTTGTAGAGGTAGAAAGCATATATTATACTTTACTTTGTATTGTACAACTATATTCTTAAAAACTTAGCTGAAAGAAAATGAATGGCTACATCAGTGAATAAACTACTTATAAATAAAAAATTAATTTTAATAAAATTCCAAAAATCAGTACAATGAATGACTGTTGTCACAGACTTAGACCTTTATCTATAAGCATTTCTTTAGAAAATTAAAATTCTTTTATATGCTGAGTTTTCATAATTAAAGGGAATATAAAACTTATTGGAAAAAATAAATAGCGTGTCACAAAGTCTGACAAAGCACAAACTAATAATTTTTCTTCCAATGCACACCCTTGAAGTATAAGTAAATTTTCAGTTCATTTTGGTAGAATGCTATCCAAAAAGATTCATTTGCATTTCTATCAGTTTCTTGTGTGTTCACTTTCCCATCCGAAGAAACATTTGTGATATCACGTTTTTAATTTAACCCTAGTAAAGATAAAAAGAAAACACCACCATATATCAGTAGCAATTTGAAGTCAATTTACTAGTGAGTGCATGCATATTTTCTTATTTATTTGATATGCTTATCTGTGATTTTCCTATGTAATATAATTTGCAATGTATTGGACACATTTTCTACATAATTGTTTGATTTTTTCCTATGTGAATATATTCCGTTCTTGAATACCTTCATTGATTTTTAATAGGCTTTCTCACTTGTCTATGAAAATCTGGAAGACCAGCTGGTGGTTGGATGATACAGCATGGGCCTCACTTTGCATCTGATGGTTGGCTGGTTGCTGGCTGTGCCTCTCCAATTTCCCCAGCAAGGTCCTTATTTAACTTTAACCATATTCCAGTGGTGGTCTTAGGATTCCAAGCAGAGCTACAGAGAAAAAGTCAGTACAGATATTGTATGGGTGTATATAGAATTTAAAAAACAGTCTCACATACATTTTTTAATTGACCAATTGTCTTTTTTTGATAAATATGATAAAAAGGTGAAATACTGAATTCACTCCTTTGACATGGCATAATAGTTTTCTCAGAACTCTTGCTTCAATCTTTGTTGCTGATTCTGATCTATAGGTAATTATTTTGCAAATGCAGGTATATGTTTAAATCTTAAACATTGTTCATGAAAAAAGCCAAACTGTACAATATTTCAAGAGGTTTATTCTGAGCCATATATGAGTTACCAAGCCCTGTGACACAGCCGCAAGAGTTGAGTTACAGCTTGGTTTTATACATTTTAAGGAGCAGAAGTTAAAGGCAAATATTTAAATCAATACATATAAGGAACACATTGATTCAGCCCAGATAAGTGTGACACCTTGAACCAGGGGTACTTCCAGGTCACAGGTGGATTTAAAGATCTCCTGATTAGCAAGTGCTTGAAAGAGTTAAACTTTACTTGAAGACTTGAAGTCAACATAAAGAAATGCTTCGCTTAAGGGGGATTGTGGAAGCCAAGGTTCTTGTTCTATAGATGAAGCCTGCTGGTAGCTGGCTTCAGACAGAATAGATGATAAATGTATTTTATCAGATCTTAAAAGGTGTCAAGACTCTTAAATCTTTCCTGGATTGGGAAAAAAAAAAAAAGAAAAAACAACATAGAAAGAAATGGAGATTCTCTGCAGAATGTAAATTCCCCACAGAGGGGACAGCTTTGCAGGGCCATTTCCAAGTATGTTAAAGAAAATATATTTTGAGATAAAATGCTTTGATTTTCTTGAGGCCTGCTATCTGTGTTGTGATGGTATACCAGAGTCAGGTTGGAGTTTGGCATTTTACTGCTACAAACAGTCTGTTTTTTCAGTTTAAAAATATTTAGTTTAATGTTTTGCTGGTCAGTTGTGCCTCAATTCCAAAGGGAAGAGATTGTTATAAGGCATGTCTGATCTCCATGTCATGGCCTGAACTTGTTTTTCAGATTTCTTTGGGATGCCATTGGCCAAGAGGGTTCCATTCAGTCAAATGGGAGCCTTAGAATTTTATTTTTGGTTTACAACACTAATACCCATTTAAGTTTGTAAATATCAATTAAAGGCAAATTTAGCACTTTATTTGGATCATTGTCCCCAAATGTACTATTTTATTGCATTGCTATTGTTAAGAGTTGGTGGTTTAAATTATTTGCGTTTTAATTATCTGTAATATTGCCTGCAAATGTAAAATCAGTCATTGTTAAAACAATTGACAAAACATCTGAAATAAAATAGCACTCCAGTAAATCAAATCACAAATGAATCACTAGTAATAATTAATTAGTGGTTATTTAAGTGAATTGACTAATTTAGAAGTCAATGAAAAGAGAAATTTTACTTAGTAACAATGAATAATTGTAGCTGATTTCTATTTATTATGTAGCTTCCATTCTATTTCATATATGTCAGATTTTAAGCTCATTAGTGAAAGACCACATTCTTCTCTTTCTCCTCTTTATCACATTCCTCCTCTTCCCCTCCCTCCTGTACTGATTTTCCTCTTCATCCTTCTTTCATCATTCACAGAGCCTGACCAAGTCTATTTTGTTAAATAAGGGAATTGCTGGCTAAAACTCTGCAGAAATGAAGGCTACCATGACAAATTCTAATTTTAGTTTGAATCTCATTTTCAAATCAATTTGTGCCATAATTAGTTAGCAATGATGCCAGATACAACCTTGCCTCTATGATCCTTATTTAAAATGTTTATAAATTGTTTATAAGTTAAGTTATATTATTCAGAAATTAGAAAAATAGTTCTATTTTTATATCTAATTTGTAAACAAAAAGAAAAGCATAAACTTTAAAAAGAATTTAGAACAGAAACTTCCAAATACAGTACGTTCCCCATAGTTACTTTCAAAAAAACAGATTAACTATCTTTCTACTACAAAATTACCTTGAGCATTAATAATAGATGTGCCAGAAAATAAGGATGCTCTAACATCTTAAATTTGTCAGCTAAGATTTGCATAAATTATGTCATTATTACAATAATAACTTGGCCAAGTAGATAGAGAAAAAATACATATTTTGAAATAAAAACTACCACTATTTTACCATATAGCTCCATAAACGTACAAAGAGAATTTTTTTAATGCTAGACTTTTATGTCACATTTATAATAATAGACACAAAATACAAAATAAGCATAAATTGACAAGGTCAGGGGTGATGTCAGATCATGGTTGTGTCTTAATTTTATATTTAGATGACACGGCATTCTACGGAGCATATGTGAAACACATGTTTTTAATGAATGGCAGAAAACGAACCTGGGAAACATCAGAGAACATGTCAGTCAAATTTATATTTTCTGATGCAATTTTCACTTAAAACAGATAGGACTTTAATGAAACCATCTCGAGAATATAACATGATTCTGCAGTTTGAGGGATTCAGTGAACTGATACCTGAGTCATCAAAAGAAACAGCATCTGTATGAATCAACTAGTGGCAGTAAGGCACTATGCAACCCAAGACTGTTTCTAAGAAAGCAATTATGGGTAAAAAATGCCTGGGAATTTTCTATGAGGTGGAAAAAAGACAATACTTAAGATGGAGACAGTGATGTCCAAGACATTGATTGAAGAGGCGATGGAACATTGGCCAGAGTAAAAAAGAAGTGCATTGCAATTCTAATGCTCTGAGGAAGTAATAATTGAATATTCAGAAAATAGAACTATTCACACTCTTTTAAAGAAGTTAATAAAAGAATTCATTTTAGACATTAGCTAAACACAGAAGACATACATTCTATAAGTACCAATAGTATCCTTCAAAAGACAAGATGAATGAAGATTTTTCCTATTTGGGAGAGAGAAAGAGACAGAGAGAGAGAGAGATGGAGAGAGAGAGGAAAATTGGTGCTATCAGATCTGTCTTAAAAGAAATAATGAAATCATTCAGGCTGAAATGGGACCAGAATGTGATGCCTTACTAAGAATATATTTTATGAATTTTCTTTATCATTTAGTACAGAAATATAAAGCATATTTTTCATATATTCTTATATATAGATATATGTACACCTATGCTTTATATAAAAACAAATTACCATAATAAAAAGGCTTTAAACAATATTCATTTATTACATATTTTTATCCAGAAATTTGTTTTTTTGTTTAAAAATTGTCATAATTTTTAATTGTATACATGTAACTGGGCAGCTTAACTTCAAAATTCATTTTAAAACTTTCTTTTTTTCTTTCCACTAGGTTTCAAGATATAACCTTGAAGCAAACCTCGGAAGCCTTTTTTCTTAGCCTTAAAATAGACTCCATGTCTCTTTATTTCTCACCATATATATTCCCTTCACATTTATCTAACCGCACGCTAGTATCTACTTATTTGCCTTTTTAAAAGTTCTAGGGACTAATCTTGAGACAGACAAACCAAGCCTGGAGTCCCAGCTGCAAAATTCCAGAGATCACTTCAAGGTGGCTGATTAACAACCTGGCCATTGGTGAGATTATGCTGGCCCATGATCGAGGTGGACTGGGACTCAAGAGAGCCACCAAAACAAGACACATAGACAACTCAGCGCAATTCTTGCAAGTTGTCCTTATCAAGTTTTTGCCTTTTAAACTCCTGTCTTCTTCCCCAAAATTCAAGTGGTTGCTTTGGATGGGAATCTGGCCACTTCTTTACTAGTTTCGGTTAATAAAATCACTTTCATTCTACCATGTCTCACTGTTGTTAATTGGACTCTGCAACTGGTGAGCATCTGGACCTGCATTTGGCTGCATACATAGGTGAGTATTAATTTCTGCTGCTAGGGGCCAGGCCAAGACAGCCGACTAGAAGCCGTGGTGTTTGGAGGCTCTCATCAAAAATGAGCATAATAAGCATGCAAATCCTTCACCGGCAATCAAGGTATCCAGGTTCTCTCACCAAAATTGACTCGAAGGCTGGCATGACCCACAGAGAGAAGGAAAAGCACTGTGGTGTGGGGATCCCCTGAGAGCCACGTGGGGAAGGGGAACACCCTCCTGACAGCCAAGGGAGGTAGTGAGTGAGCATGCTACCGAGCCAGGAAACTGCTTTTTTCATTGAACTGTGCAACTCACGGATTGGAAGATCCAACTTGTGAATCCATGCCACTGGGCCTAGCATCACAACCCTGGATTGTGCAGATTTGTACAGCTACTCAGCTAGAATCTGCTTAAGCCTACTAAACTCCCTGGGGGAGGGATGACCAGCACTGGCTGCAGCTGCCTGCTGTCTAAGCCCTTTGAGCTCCTTGGGGGAGGGGCAGCAGCCAGCACTGGGACCTGCAACTGCCTAACATGCTAAGCTCTCTGATATGGGAAAGGGCCGCACCCATTCCTATAGCTCCAGGCCATACTTTTCCCCTGCTGGAGCCAGTGAGGCTGGACGGCTTGGTCCCAAGACTTGTCCTCACAGCCCAACACACTGGCTGTGGCAGTCTGCGGCCAGAGTGCCTCTTCAGGCCTAACCATGACCCGTCCTTCCTCAGTGAGCAGGGCCTCCCTGCAGGATCTCCAATAACTCCAGCCTGAGGCTCAGGGACAGAATTCGGATCTCCTGGGCCTGAGCCCCTAGGGGAAGGGGTAGCCGCAGTCTTTGCAGACCAACAGACTTAGTCTTCCCTCCTGGTAGTTCTGAGGAATACGGACAGCCCAGACAAGTGGTTTTCTCCCCAGCAAAACACACCATCTTTACCAAGGGACAAGGTGCTTTGTTAAACAGGTTCTGCTCCCCGTGCCACCCAATGGGGTGAGACCCTCCAACAGGTGTTGTCAGATACCCTATACGGGAGCTAGCCTGCTGGCATCAGTTGGTGCCCCTCAAAGTCAGAGGTCCCAGAAGGAGGAGGAGGCACACATCTTTGCTGCTCTTCAGCCTCCTTGAATGACATCTTCAGGCACAGGAGCAAATCAGATGAATAGGGCCTGAAGTGAACCTCCAGAATACTGCAGCAGCCCTACAGAAGAAGAACCAGACTACTGAAAGGAAAACAAACGAGCAGAAAGCAACAATAGCATAAACAACAACAACAACCAAAAAAAAGGGCCCCACAAAAGCCCCATCCAAGGGACAGCAGCCTCAAAGATGGAAACTAGACAATCTCAGGAAGATGAGAGAGAATCAATGAAAAAATGCTGAAAACCCAAAAGCCAGAGTGCCTCTTCTCCTCCAAATGATTGCAACGTCTCTCCATCAAGGGCACAGAGCTGCAGGAGGATTGGATGGGCGAATTGACAGAAGTAGGCTTCAGAAGATGGGTAATAAAAATCTACAATGTGCTAAAGGATCAAGTTCTAACCCAATGCAAAGAAGCTAAGAACCTTGATAAAATGATAGAGGAATTGCTAACTAGAATTAACCAGTTTAGAGAGGAACATAAATGCCCTGATGGAGCTGAAAAACACAGCACGAGGACTTCCTAAACCATATGCAAGTATCAGTAGCTAAATTGACCATGTGGAAGAAAGTATGTCAGAGTTTGAAGACCACCTTACTGAGGTAAGATATGCAGACAAGAATACAGTAAAAGTGATGAAAAGGAATGAACAAAGCCTCCAAGAAATATGGGATTTCATGAAAAGACTGAACCTACATTTGATTGGAATACTAGAAGGAGATGGGGAGAATGGAAACAAGCTGGAAAACTCCCTTCAGGATATTATCCAGGAGAACTTCCCCAACCTAGCAAGACAGGCCAACATGCAAATTTAGGAAATACAGAGAACACCATTAAGATACTCCACGAGACTATCAACCCCAAGACACATAATCATCAGATTCTTCAAGACAAAATGAAGGAAAAACTATTAAGGACAGCCAGAGAGAAAGGCCAAGTCACCTACAAAGGGAAGCCCATCAGACTAACAGTGAGCCTCTCAGCAGAAACTCTACAAGCCAGAAGAGATTGGAGACCAATATTCAACATTCTTAAAGAAGAGTTTTTTTTCAAATCAGAAATTCATATCCAGTCAAACTAAGCTTCATCGGTGAAGGAGAAATAAAATCCTTTCCAGACAAGCAAATGCTGAGGGATTTTGCTACCACCAGGCTTGCCCTGCAAGAGCTCCTGAAGGAAGCATTAAATATGGAAAGGAAAAACCTGTACCAGCCACTGCAAAACCACACCAAAATATAAAGACCAATGACATGATGAAGAAATTGCATCAACTAGTGCACAAAATAACCGAATAGCTTCATGATGACAGGATCAAATTCTCACATAACAATACTAACCTTAAATATAAATGGGCTAAAAGCCCTAATTAAAAAACACAGACTTCTCATGGCAGCCTCTGCCTCCTGGGTTCGAGAAACTCCCCTGCCTCACACCACTGCCCTCCAGCCTGGGTGACAGAGTGAGACTTTGTCTGAAAGAAGAAAGGAAAGAAGGGAGGAAGGGTGGGAGAGAGGGAGGAAGGAAGGAAGGAAGGAAATCTTTGCTTACTCCAAGGTTATATTTGCCTGTTTATTCTAGAGGCTTTATAGTTTTAGCTTTCATATTAGGCCTCTAGTCCATTTGGGTTGATTTTTACGTATGCGGTAAGGTATGGGTAGAAGTTTATTATTTTGCCTCTGGATATACAGTTGTTACAGCACCATATGTTGAAAAGATTGTCTCTTCCTCATTAAATTAGCTTTAGAACTTCGTCAAAAAAAAAAAAAAAAAAACAGACTGGCAATTCGAATAAGGAGTCAAGGCCCATCTGTGTGCTGTATTCAGGAGACCCGTCTTATGTGCAAAGACACACCCAGGCTCAAAATAAAGGGATGGATGAAAATTTAGCAAGGAAAGGGAAAGAAAAAAAAAAAAAAAGCAGAGGTTGTAATGCTAGTCTCTGACAAAACACAGACTTTAAACCAACAAAGATCAAAAAAGACAAAGAAGGGCATTACATAATGGTAAAGGACACAATTCAACAAGAAGAGCTATTTTAAATATATATGCACCCAATACAGGAGCACTCAGATTTATAAAACAAGTTCTTAGTGACCTACAAAGAGACTTAGACTCCCATACAGCAATAGTGGGAGACTTTAACACTCCATTGTCAGTATTAGACAGATCAATGAGACAGAAAATTAACTAGGATATCCAGGACTTGAACTCAGCTCTAGATCAAGTAGACCTAGTAGATGTCTGCAGAACTCTCTACCCCAAATCAACAGAATATATATTCTTCTCAGTGCCACATGGCACTTATTCTAAAACTGACCACAGTATTGCAAATAAAACACTCCTCAGCAAATGCAAAAGAACTGAAATAATAACAAACAGTCTCTCAGACCACAGTGCAATCAAATTAGAATTCAGGATTAAGAAACTTACTCAAAACCACACAATTTCATGAAAATTAAACAACCTCCTCCTGAATGACTCCTGGGTAAATAATGAAATTAAGGCAGAAATAAAAATTCTTTAAAACCAATGAGAACAAGGAGACAACGTATCAGAATCTCTGGGACACAGCTAAAGCAGTGTTAAGAGAGAAATTTATAGCACCAAATGCCCACATCAGAAAGCTAGAAGGATCTGAAATTGACACTCTAACATCACAATTAAAAGAGCTAGAGAGGCAAGCACAAACTAATCCAAAAGCTAGCAGAATGTGACAAATTACATTAAAATCAGAGAGGAATTGAAGGAGATAAAGACACAAAAAGCCCTAAAAAATCAATGAATCCAGGAGCTGCTTTTTGAAAAAATTTAAAAAAGAAGATACACTGCTGGCTAGACTAATAAAGAAGAGAGAGAAGAGTTAAACACAACAAAAAATGATATAGGGAATATCACCACTGACCCCACAGAAATTCAAACTACTATCAGAGAATACTAAAAACACTTCTATGCAAATAATCTAGAAAATCTAGAAGAAATGGAGAAATTCCTGGACTCATACATTCTCCCAAGACTAAGCCAGAAAGAAGTTGAGTCCCTGGGTAGACCAATAACAAGCTTTGAAATTGAGGCAGTAATTAATAGCCTATCAATCAAAAAAAGCCCAGGAACAGATGGATTCACAGCTGAATTCTACCAGAAATACAAAGAGAAGCTGGTACCATTCCTTCTGAAACTATCCCAAACAATCGAAAAGGAAGGACTCCTTCCTAACTCATTTTGTGAAGCCAGCATCATCCTGATACCAAAACCCAGAAGAGACACAACAGAAAAAGAAAACCTCAATCAATATCTCTGATGAACATCTATGTGAAAATCCTCATTAAAATACTGGCAAACTGAATCCAGCAGCACATCAAAAAGTTTATCCATCATCACCAAGTCGGCTTCATTCCTGGGATGCAAGACTAATTCAACATACGCAAATCAATAAAATCACTTAAACAGAACCAATGACAAAAACCACATGATTATCTCAATAGATGCAGAAAAAGCCTTCAATAAAATTCAACATCCCTTCATGTTAAAAACTCTCAATGAACTAAATATTGATGAAACATATATTAAAATAATAAGAGCTATTTGTTACAAACCCACAGTCAATATCATATTAAATGGGCAAAAGCTGGAAGCATTCCCTTTGAAAACCAGTACAAGACAAGGATGCCCTCTCTCACCACTCCTGTTCAACATGGTATTGGAAGTTCTCTCCAGAGCAATCAGGCAAGAGAAACAAATAAAGGTATTCAAATAAGAAGAGAGGAAGTCAAGTTGTCTGTTTTCAGATCACATGATTTTATATTTAGAAAACCTCATCATCTCAGCCCAAAAACTTCTTGAACTGATAAGCAACTTCAGCAAAGTCTCAGGATACAAAATCAATGTGCAAGAATCACAAGCATTCCCTTACACCAACAATAGGCAGAGAGCCAAATCGTGAATGAACTCCCATTCACAATTGCTACAAAGAGAATAAAATACCTAGGAGTACAGCTAACAAGGAATGTGAAGGAACGTCATGTCAATTACTGTCTGAGATGTACTAAAGGACAGGTGTAACACTTTAGCACCCAGCTTTGTTCATCTTTGACAGCTAGTTTGGCTCTACTTTCAGAATGGGAAATAAAAGTACTTCACCCTGGAACAGGGTTGCCTTTACTTTTGTCCATTTTTGTGCAACAGGCAGATTCTGCTATTCATCACTTCCCTTGTTTCTTTTGCAAACATATCCAAAGTTAAGTTGTAGCTTATGTGGACACACAGACAAGAAGAGGAACATAGAAGTGACAGTTAGTGTTCCTTTTTTTTTTCCTGTTTGGTTTTAATGTCATCATCCACGTGATTGCCAAATGGGAAAAACAAATTGCTACACTAGTAATGATTATGACACTTAACAAGTCAGGTCATCTACTCCTAATATATAGATTATGGTTTATGACATCCTTTTCCATCACTTAAGAAATCTTCCCTCATTTCTATTTCTGATGCATTGTACAGGGCTTTTCTCTTTAAACCTAATAAGATATTATGTAATTAGATATAGCTATGACTTCTCACACTCTCTTTACCCATTGATCTACCCTTTTTCATGAGGCACATCATTTTTCAATCCTGTAACATTCCGTTATAAACTTGACACTAAATATTCCATTATCCTTGTATTTTTTCTTCCAGGATTCCTTTTAGACAGGCTTGCTTTTCAGTCAAACTTCTCTTTTATTTAGATCCTCTTGGATACAGTTAAATTTATTTAGCCCCGATATATATTCTAGATAAATTATTCATTAATAGTCTTCCATCTTTAAGTTATTTTAATTGTCTAGACAAATAACTACAGATGTTTACATTTTCTTTTATATTTTCACCACCACATTTTAAGCTATTTTTGGAATTTATTATATCTATTTCCTTGAGGGAAAAGATATACTGTTTTTTCTTGAGATTTTTTTTCTATGACATTAAATTATTTAACTGGCAGTGAGTTTTGCATTTAAGTGAGGCTTATTTTTACATTTTACTTGGTATATTATTTATTTTGCATTTTTCTATCACTGTACTTCTGTCAATTTATTTCATGATTTGAAAGGTGTGCTCATTCGGGCCCACAGATCACTGAAGAAAACACCAAAATTTCCTTATGCTTTATTGCTCTTGTCTTTTGGAATTAGAAAAATATATCTCAGATTTGGTGTAGTTAGCCAGCAAGTAATTTTACACAGTTCTTACATGTGAGGCTGCTTTGCTCCCCATATCTACATTTCAGTAATAAAATTCAATAAAAACCTCAGAAAATGTAATCACTTAATTAATGAAAGGAAAAGACTTATGCCAGCCCCAGTTTTTATACAGTAAGCCAAACTCCCCTCCAAGAGTGGTAATCATCACTTTAGCCTGTTTTACTCTACGTGAATTGAAATATTAAATAGTCACACAGACTGTCACTGAATTCAGTAGGCATATAAATGTGGTCCTGTTTATAGCTTTGTTTCTGTATTTTGCTTCTATCACTTGAAGACATCTACCTTGTTTTTTGCCTCTGTGTCTATATCATCACACACACACACACACACACACACATCATATACACACAAAATGCATGCAACCTATATTCTTTTCTAATATAGGCATTAAATGTACATTTCCCTCAAATAAATATGTTAGCCACTTTGGACAAATTTTGAAATTTAATGCTTTTATTTTTATTTGATTCAAAATTATTTCTAAGCATCCTTTTAATATGTCCTTTGATACATTATTTATTCTGAAAAGTGTTAGTTTCTAATTATTTGGGAAATTTCCAGGTATCTTTCTTTTATTGATTTAAAATTCACTTTCATGTGGTCAGAGAACATTACATGTATAATTCAAAACTTTAAAATATCAATTTATTGAAACTTGGTTTATGGCCCAGAATAAGGTCTTGGTTAATGTTGCATGTGGGCTTAATATTTTGCTACTGTTAGATTGATTATTTTTCTATAAATTTCAGTTAGCTCAAGTTGGATGATGGGTAAGTTGAGTATTATATATCCTTATTGACTTTCTATATAATTGTTCTAACAGGTTTGAGAAAGAGATAATAAAATTTCCAACTATATTAAAGGATTTGATTGTAAGCAGTGGGTTAAAAAGTATGCCTTAGGCCAGGCTCGGTGGCTCACACCTGTAACTCCAGCAATTTGGGAGGCCGAGGCAGGCGGATCACCTGAGGTCACGAGTTTGAGACCAAACTGGCCAACATGGGGGAACCCCATCTCTACCAAAAATACAAAAATTAGCCGTGTGTGGTGACACGTGCCTGTAATGCCAGCTACTCAGGAGGCTGAGGAAAGAGAATCATTTGAATCTGGGAGGCAGAGGTTGCAATGAGCCAAGATCACGCCACTGCACTCCAGCCTGGGCCACAGAGGCAGATGCCATCTCAAAAATAAAAAGAAAAAAAAAAAAAAAGAAAAAAAGAAGTATCCCCCAAAAGATGTAACCATTCTCTATTACTTGAAACCCCACTAACTCCTCTGGAAAATGTGTCTTTTTAGATATAATTAATTTAAGATTCTTGAAGATAATTAATGTAAGGTTCTTGTAGAGATTATCTTGGATTACTTGAATGGGCCTTAAATACAATGGTAAATGCATTAATAAAGAAAAAGGAGCCTGGCGCGGTGGCTCACCCCTGTAATCCCAGCACTTTGGGAGGCCAAGGCGGGCGGATCACCTGAGGTCAGGAGAGTGAGAGCAGCCTGGCAAACATGGTGAAACCCCATCTCTACTAAAAATACAAAAAAGTAGCCGAGCGTCCTGGCGTGCGCCTGTAATCCCCGCTGCTCCGGAGGCTGAGGCGGGAGAAATCGCTTGAACCCGAAAGGCGGAGGTTGCAGTAAGCAGAGAATGTGCCGTTGCGCTCCAGCCTGGGCAACAAGAGCGAAACTCCATCTTAAAAAAACAGAAACAAACAAACAAACAAACAAAGCACAGGGAGCTTTGGCACACAAATCTTCTTCACATACAAGAAGAAAGGTGATGAGAATATGGAGGCAGAAATGGGAGTTTTACTGCCAAAAGCCAAGGAAATTCTTGAGCTACCAGAATCTAGTAAAGTCAAGGAAATATTTTTCCTTAGAGCCACTAATTTTTTGCTCCATATTCTTCCCATCATTCAGTGTTTTTTTTTTTTTTAATTTTCATCATTCTGATGGATATGTTGTGGTAACATGGTTATCTTTATGTGCAATACCCTGATGCCTGTGATGCTGAACAATTTTTCATATGCTTATTTGCCACCTGTATATCTGCTTTGGTGAAGTGTCTGTTCAGATGTTTAGCACACTTCTTACTTGTTTTTTGTTTTCTTATTGTTGAGCATGAGGAATTCTTTGTATGTTAGGGATAGCAGTCCTTTATTGGATACGTGTTTTGTAAAGATTTTCTTCCAGTCTGTTGCTTGCCTTTTCACCCTCTTAAATCACACAGATATTGTAATTATATTTGCTTATTCCTATTGAGGATGTTTTACTAATAATCACGCTGATAATTAAAGCGTACATCTTTTATTAATGCTGTGACTTCAGAGCTATTGCTTGCTATGTTTACTTCATTTCGTTAAAGCCAAATGTGCTTATCCCAGATGATATTCCATTATCTCAGTAGCAACCATTCGCTTTAAAGTTACGATGATTGCATGGTGCTATGTTGGAACCTACTTTATTTCTTATATAGTAGTTGGATCTTTAAATAGAAGCTAATTATAGAAATTAAATGTTATTACTGTGTAAGTGGATATATTATTTTTTGAGAAATATTTTTTCTTTATTGTAAGGGTTGTATTCTATACTATTTACATATAGCTTTATATTTTACCAGTAAAGTTAATTGAGCTTTAATTAGACACATCAATTTAGCAATTATTTTATTTTATGCAAATAATATGCTTATTCATGAAATAAATATTTTAGCTTTTCTCCAGATGTATTTAATTTGAAAATTAAGAAGACATATAAAGAAATCATTTTGGACTGAAAACAGTTCAAAATATATATTTTCTTTATATAATTAGCTATAATATAATTTCCCATATCTACATCTGATAAATAATTTTTAATAAATTTGCCTGATCTTCTAATAGTGCTGATCACAAAATATTACAAAATATAGCCCAATACACTAAGAAAACATGGGTTGAACTACACTGAAGCTTAAGTGTGTGTACATATGATTTCTCATTCTGAGTAACTTAAGGAAGATAAATTGCAATTTGTATTACAATTCCGCGAACTGTATCCAATCCATTGATTTAAAAGGAGGCATTTTAAAAGCATATCTTTAATCACTTCAGCCTTAAGTAATGTTCAGTAAACTTTTTCATTCTATTTTTTATTTTATTGATACTAGAGAATTTATTCATGCTAGAGAATCAAGCTACCTGGGTCTTGTAATAGATATGTACGTGTATATTACAGATTTAGAGGCAGCTTACCTGGTGCCTGTTGACTGTTCAGAAACTGCTGAAAATGAGCAAACCACACATGAGTAATCTGTATGAGAGCTTTACTCTAAAGAATCTTCCTACAGACTGGGGTTAGAAAACAGTATATTTACTGTACACTTACATAGATCTCGCCTCACTCTTTCTTACAATATTAAGTTGTGCATCTAAAGTTTAAGGTCAAGGTGCATCAATTTATATTTTACAGACTCCTTTGGCTCAAGGTTAATTGCCAGAGACCATGTGGCCAGAACTTCACTCAGTTCCATGCATAATTATGTATAACTAATGCCCTATTGTGTGGAGCACAATAGGAATCACTTTCTAGGAATCAGTTTCTCCTTCACCTAAAACAAACTATTTACCCTGTAGTAACCCCTGAG
The DNA here is from genome assembly GCF_029289425.2 of Pan paniscus. Taxonomy (NCBI): domain Eukaryota; kingdom Metazoa; phylum Chordata; class Mammalia; order Primates; family Hominidae; genus Pan; species Pan paniscus. The sequence continues at coordinate 60,776,710 of NC_073249.2, forward strand.
ATAACATTTTCTGACTTTTTCTGCAATATTCTACCTATTACTTTTGTCCAAACTTACCTAATTTGGAAGATTCAACTTTTTAATCTAGATGTGAAACATCATCCCAAATATGTCCATCTGAATTTTACAGGTGACTTAAATTTGACATGGCCAATACCAATTTATCATGTTTATTCCCAAACCATTAATGTTTTAGTTCTTATTTCAGCTAGTCCACTCCGAGTCTCTTTTTCAAGGTTTCTGGCTAATGAACCACATCCTTAATGTCCATTTGATTTGAATATACTACTCAAAACTCTGTGGAATCTTCCTCCAAATGAGATTGTTCTCCTGTGACTCTTATGGTATATTGAGAATAGAGAAGAACTATCTTATCTCTATGCAGAAGAGAAAAATAAAGGAACTAAATATTTTTGCTGTGTTCCTGTACCTAAAAAACTCAGGAATCCATCTTCCCTGGAAAGAAATGAGTATTTATTTGTCTTGGTTAGAAGGAGTGGAGACAGAGGTTGGAAGTATACAGGATGAATATTATTCTTTAAGTTGAAAGTAGTAAAGACTTCACAATTTTTCCATCCTTTATGTCATTTGAGATGAATGTCCATTACTTATAACAATGTATTATAACATTTACATTCTAAATACTCTATTTAATAAAATATATTTATTTAATAAAAAATAAAAAACACAATATAAGTACATAACTATATGGGAGGAATGCTGTTATACAAAATTATGACAATTTTAAATAAAGGATTGAAGTTTAAGAATATATAATATTCTTAAAATATGACCAGGCACAGGGAAGAAAGACAGACATAAGACAAATTTCATATATAGAATTTGGTCAGAGATTGATTGATTTCCTAAAAATAAATGGCAAAGGCATTAAGAATAACTTCCACTAAATAAGATAGTCATATGTTATTAACAAATCTATTTGAAGAGCTAGAGGTTTCTGTTTGCACAACTGAGTGGATTGCAAAATTATTACTTTAAATAAAGAATCTTTGAAACAGTGGTTTGGGCCAAATGTGTAACTTCAGTTTCGTTCTTGCTAAATTTAAATAAACTGCAAAAAAAAAAAACTACTGAAAATAATGACTAGACATAATTTATAACATTAGTGTACAGACAGAAGTGGGGGAGAACATAAAGCATTATCAATAGACATTTTATTATTACGGCACATCTGCCTCTAAGAGGGAGAAAGAAAAGTAAATAATATTCACATTCCAAGTTATCCTATTGCTAAATTTTCAACATGTATCAAATAAAACTCTCATTAATATTATGTGAGAAATAGTAGAGTATCATAAAATAAATCTTCTCATATAATAATACTGAATTTTGGTTGTCTCTTATGAATTAATTTGGTAAAATTCAAAAAGAGTAATGGTTGCAAACATTGTTTCTTCGTGGTTAAATCTGAGTTCACTGTTTACTCCCTGAGAAACCTTGGTCAAGTTCATCAATCATTCTGAACATTACTTTTCCTCTGTAAATGTGATTGAAAAAAACTTCTGAAATCATAGTTCATACTTCATAGAAATTGAGATGATCAATGTAAAATAATACAGTGCCTAGCACACACTAAGTGTGGAATATTTGTTAGTTTTTTATAAATAATACTACTGTAAAATCTTCATAGATTCTATTAACTTGTGGAAAAATATTAGGAATATTAATATTAAAAAGCTTTCAGCCTAGTATTTCTGATTCAATACTGATTCATAAAATAAACAAAATCTGAAATAAATATAACTGATTTGTAAACACAAGCCAGCGGTCTATTTTTTAACTCATGATAAAGAAAAATATCCCTTCTCTTGAACCAACTAGTTTATCTATTCTGCCTCTTAAATCAGTGAAAATATTTCTCACCATATTCAGAGACCCAATTAGATATGGTCAAAATTGTCATATATAGAGGAACTGTTATGGACTGAAAGCTTCAGTCTTCCCACTCCCAAGTTCATGTTTTGAAGCTCCAACCCCCAATCTGACAGTATTAGGAGATGGGAACTTTGGGAAACGTGTTGGTTAACTTTAGATGTCAACTTGCCTGTTACAACATTGACTTCCCTGATTCTGAGGCTTTCAGACTGGGACTGAGCTACTGTCAGCTTTCTCAGTTCTTCAGGTTTAGATGGGCTATCATGGTATTTCTCAGTCTCCATAATCATGTGAGTCAATTATTTTGACTAATATAGGAGGAAATTAGGTTTAGATGAAGTCAAGAGGGTAGGGCCCCCATGATGGGATTAGTATCCTTATAAGAAGTGGAAGGAGAGGCAGAGAGAGCAGTCGCTAAGCTTTGTGAGGACACAGAAAGGAGGTGGCTACTGCAGGCCAAGAAGAGGGCCCTCACCAGAAACTGAATCAGCCAGCACGTTAATCTTAAACTTCCCAGCCTTCAGAGCTGTGAGAAAGAAATGCCCATTGTTCAAACCATCCAGTCTATGGTATTTTGTTATGGCAGCCTGAGCTGACTAAGACACTGTTAGTGTCTGCAGAGTCCACAGTTCAAGGTAAGTATTTTTCCTATTTTGCCTACAGTTCCTCAAAGGTTTGAGAAAAGCTTTGGGTTGTATATTATTTTCAATAATTAAATGGCAATGTATTTTCTTAGGTAGCATTTTACTAGCTATCTCCATAAGTGGTATATTATTGATGCATTGTTTTATTCCATATACATTTTCTGAGTATTTATTTGATGTCAGTAATACTTGTAGGCAGTGGACATATAGCAGTACAAAAAAAAAGGTTTCCTGTTTTGATCCAATTTGCATTTTAGTAGAAAGCCACTAAACAAATAAACATATATAAATATCATTTTTTTGAAAAATGTTATAATGAAAAGACGATGAGCCAGTATGAAAAGTGTGGTGAATGGTCTTGGTAAAACCTCTCTGGAGAGGGATACACTTAGGCCATCATCTAAATGACCACAAGGATACAGCTTTGTAAAAATCTGTAGAAAAGCACTTTAGTATTAGGTCTAAAACAATCTGGAGTTGTTTGTGGAACTTCAAGTCTGACATGGTGAAAGTAACCAAGATAAATAGGTAAGGTAAAGTTAAGATATAGGACACAGGGGCCAGATCATATAAAGCTTTGTAGTCAGAGTAAAAGACTAACATGTAGATCCCATTCTATTTAATCAGTAAGGTTTTAAACACAAAACTAATTTGTTCTGATAGATGCTTCCAAAAGCTCACACTGACTACTGAAGACAGATTGCAAGGAGAGTAAGAGTAGAGGAATGAACGCTAGTTCCATCCGACCCAGCCTGATCTGCTGTGAGGAAAAGACAAATATATTTTTTGTGTACATGGAAGGTTAAGTTGGACAAGGTGCCTGGAGACAGGAGGAGAAAAAGAGATGTGGCATAGAGTAAGTGGTCAATAATATTTATTATTTGAATAAATAAATGAATGGATGAAAGATAAAAATCATAGGTTTGAGTCTTAACCAATCGGAGGACTGTGACACCATTTAATGCCATAAAACATTCTGAGAAAGAAAAGGTTTAGAGGTGCTAGGAAATAGAGAGTTCATTTCAGGATGTCAACTTTGCATTGCCAATTAGAAATCCAAATTGAAATGTGAAGCGATAACCAGAGAAGAGAAAATGTAGAGAGAAGAAACCAATAACAGACAGAATATTGAGGGGGTGTTGGTAGTGAGGGTGTTAGTAACTCTTTCTCAATAGCAAAACTCTCATCAAGAGGACACAGCATACTTCTAAAGGCCAAGTAAGGTCCACAGGGTGGAACAGGCCATTTAGTCTTGATGATCAATGAAAATGATTTCAGTTGTTCCTCTTCCGAGTTTAAAGGTTGAGGGGCAAACACTAAAATATTTGGAAGAAATAAAGAATGCCTAAAGTTTCATCCATGTTATTCATTTACCCCCAGAGAGATGGCATTAGACCTATGAACGATACGTAGCATATTGAGAATAGGATCATTCCAGAACTTTGCTGTATTCATCTACATGAACAAAGCCCACAACTAGTCTAGCTGAATAACCCATAAAATGGTTGTTGCATTTAAAGTTTGTTGATATATGTTTCCTAGAACTCTAAGAAAGCAATAGTATTTTTGCGAGGATATTTTAACACACTAAGTTACAAATAATGTTTATTTAGCCAATTAATAACCATAAACTGTATGCTTGTTAATAAGGTTTTTTAAAATTTTTTAATTTTTATTTTTTTGAGATGGAGTCCGGCTTTGTCACAGTGGCATGATCTCTGCTCACTGTAACCTCTGCCTCCCGAGTTCAAGCAATTATCATGCCTCAGTCTCCTGAGTAGTTGATACTACAGGCACCTGCCAACACACCCGGCTAATTTTTGTATTTTTCGTAGACATGGGGTCTCACTATATTGGCCAGGCAGATCTCGAAATCCTGACTTCAAGTGATCCGCCCACCTTGGGCTCCCAAAGTGTTGGAATTACAGGCATGAGCCACCACCCCAGCCTGTTAATAAGTTTTGATTTTTGCTTATAGTATATGTAATATTCTGTCTCTAAAATCAAGCTTTTTTATTAAAGCTCTGTTTAATCACAGATTTTTTTTGTTCTTCATTTATATTTACAATCCACTTCTAAGTGATTCTTGTCACTGCAAATAGGTGAAGGTTTAAAACTGACAATTATTTACATAATATAAATGCAAAACTACTAAATATTATAAGCACAATTATATTAACTTCAATCAGGCAGTGCTTTTGAGTGAAATGATCAAGAACACTAGTTTTTAAACAATGTTCTAGAACCCCAGAGAACACTGACATCAGTATACAGTAAGCTGAACAAAATGGTCTCTAACACTGATGCAAAATGTACTCTAAGCTGAAGGGGAAAAAAAAAAGCTAAGTTACTGTGTCAAAGGGAAAATGGATTCAGGTCAGAACAAGATTCTATTAAATCTTTAGTACAATTGCAAATGCAGAACATTGAGAGGCCACCAAAGAAGTCCAAAAGGTGGCAAGAAGAAGCTGAATGGATTTGGGGTCCCATGACTGAAGGAACAGCACAGTAGCAGGCTGTTCTACTTTGTCACCATTCAATAGAGAAGACAACTATATTAGTCTGTTTTCATGCTTCTGATAAAGACATAGTGGAAAATGGGCAATTTACAGTAGAAAGAGGTTCATTGGACTTACAGTTCCACGTGGCTGGGGATGCCTCAAAATCATGGTGGAAGGTGAAAGGTGAAAGGCACTTCTCACATAGCAGCAGCAAGAGAGAGAATGAGAGCCAAGCAAAAGGAGTTTCTCCTTATCAAACCATCAGATCTCATGAGACTTACTCACTACCACGAGAACAGTATGGGGGAAACTGCCCCTATGATTTGATTATCTCCCACTGGGTCCCTCCCACAACTCATGGGAATTCAAGACGAGATTTGGGTGGGGACATAGCCAAACCATATCATTCCACCCCGGCCCCTCCCAAATCTCAAGTCCTTGTCCTTGCATTTCAAAACTAATCATGCCTTTCCAACAGTCCCCCAAAGTCTTAACTCATTTCAGCATTAACTTAAAAGTCCACAGTCCAAAGTCTCATTTGAAACAAGGCAAGTCGATTCCACCTATGAGCCTGTAAAATCAAAAGCTGGTTACTTACTTCTTAGATACAATGGAGGTACAGGTATTGGGTAGATACACCCATTCCAAATGGGAGAAATTGGCTAAAACAAAATCCATCAGGGCAGTCGAATCTTAAAGTTCCAAAATGATCTCCTTTGACTCGATGTCTCACTTCCAGGTCACACTGATGCAAGGGGTGGGTTCCCATAGTCTTGGGCAGCTATGACCCTGTGGCTTTACAGGGTACAGCCTCCTCCCTGGCTGCACTCATGGGCTGGCTTTTCCATGCTGCACTCATGGGCTGGCTTTTCCATGCTGCACTCATGACTGTCTGTGGCTTTTCCAGGCACAGGGTGCAAGCTGTAAGTGGATCTACTGTTCTGGGGCCTGGAGGATGGTGGCCCTCTTCTCATAGCTCCACTAATAGGTGCCCCAGTAGGACTTCTGTGTGGGGGCTCCAATTCCACATATTCCTTCTACAAGGCCCTAGCAGAGGTTCTCCATGAGGGCCCTGCCCCTGCAGCAAACTTTTGCCTGAGCATCCAGACATTCTCATACATCCTCTGAAATTTAGGCAGAGGTTCCCAAACTTCAATTCTTGACTTCTGTGAACTTACAGGCTTAACACAACATGGAAGCTGCCAAGGCTTGAGGCTTACACCCTCTGAAGCTATGACCCAAGCTCTATGTTGGCCCCTTTCAGCCACAGCTGGGGTGGCTGGAACACAGGGCGCCAAGGCCCTAGGCTGCATACAGCAAGGTGACCTTGGGGCCAGCCCACAAAACCACCTTTTTCCTCTTAGGCCTCCGGGCCTGTCATGGGAGGGGTTGCCATGAAGACCTGTGACATGCCCTGGAGACATTTTCCCAATTGTCTTGAGGATTAACGTTCGACTGCTTGTTACTTATGCAAATTTCTGCAGCCCCCTTGGATTTCTCCTCAGAAAATGGGATTTTTCTTTTCTATCGCATTGTCAGGCTGCAAATTTTCCAAACTTTTATGCTCTGCTTCCCTTATAATACTGAATGCCTTTAACAGCACCCGAGTCATATCTTGAATGCTTTGCAGCTTTGAAATTTCTTCGGCCAGATACCCTGAATCATCTCTCTCAAGTTCAAAGTTCCACAAATCTCTAGGGCAGGGGCAAAATCCCACCAGTCTTTGCTGAAACATAACAAGAGTCATTCTTGCTCCAGTTCCCCACGAGTTTCTCATATCCATCTGGGACCACCTCAGCCTGGAGTTTATTGTCCATATCACTGTTAGCATTTTGGGCAAAGTCATTCAACAAGTTTCTAGGAAGTTTCAAACTTTTTCACATTTTCCTGTCATCTTCTGAGCCCTCCAAACTGTTCCGACCTCTGCCTGTTACCCAGTTCCAAAGTCATTTCCACATTTTCGGGTATCTTTTCAGCAACACATCACTCCTGGTACATATTTACTGTATTAGTTCACTTTCATGCTGCTGATAAAGACATACCCAAGACTGGGCAATTTACACAAGAAAGAGGTTTAGGTTTATTGGACTTACAGTTCCACATGGCTGGGGAGGCCTCGCAATCATGGCGGAAGGTGAAAGACACAGCTCACATGGCAGTGGCAGGAGAGAGAATGAGAGCCAAGTAAAGCGGGTTTTCCCTTATCAAACCATCAGATCTTGTGAGATTTATTTACTACCATGAGAACAGTTTGGGGGAAACCACCTCCATGATTCAATTATCTCCAACCAGGTCCCTCCTGCAACACTGGGAATTCAAGATGAAATTTGGGTGGGGACAGAGCCAAACCATATCAATATTCAAGACACCTTTTTTCCCTAAATAGCAACCTAGTAACAGGGGCAGCCAAGGTAGGCTCAACCTCTTCCTCCCCCAGGAGCCTGAATAGGACAGGAGTTCCACTGACAAGAGGGAACTACCAGCAAGAGGGATGGACCTGAAGTCCCACTAACAATAACTAAGCAGGGTAAGTGTTCTTTATCCCAACCAGGTGTGAAACTCTTCTTCTGCTTCAACAGATGCCATGGTAGTTAGCGAGGTGGACTCTGCCACAACAAAATGCTTAACCAGAGTACTTTCTTTGTCCCTATAGATATGAAACTCCCTCTCTATCCAGAGACAGCAGATTAACCAACTGGCAATGGCAAAGGGCATCATACCATGACAAGAAAGTTTATCCATGAAGCCTCTTTGCTCCTGTAGGGCTGAGCTTCTCTTTTCCCTCTAGGAAACACCAAGGTAGCTGGATAACAACTTCTAAAGGGACCTGTCAGTGGGATAATTAAGGAATCAGAGGGACCGAGGGGTTGAGGAGGAATTATTTAATTATTTAGGTGCACCAACCCAGTCAGATTAACATCCAAAGGACTGAGCCCCGAACAAAGAGAAAAGCTACCTTTTAAGCATTTTGTGGGGCAGGGGGAGATTTGTGCAGGGGGAAGTATATTATAGAAGCGAGAAAAAAAGACTGTTATTCAATTAAGACATGCATCACATCATTTCTTACTTCTCAAGGAACAACATGTTTTATGACTTGAGATTATCTGTCTAGTGGCCTTGCAGCTGCATAGCTAGAGAAACAGAGTCTTCACAATGCCTGAGAAAGGGAGAGATAAGGCTCACTAGCCACAGGAAAACAGACTTCAGCTCTTTCTCTTCCTCGGGGGAATTGGTTTTTCTTACATACAACTGAGTTTTTGCTTACACATTCTTTAACTTCTTTTAATTCCTGTTCCAACCTCACCACAAGTGCCTCATTCCTGTGAGTCTCTGAGTCTTTGGGTGCCTGGGACCTCCCTTCCCACATTCAGGGACATCAAGGTGTCCTGGGGATCAGTAAGGGGAATTCCACCACAACAAGCACCTACCCAATGTGTGCTCTTTGTTTCCCCACAAGCACAGAGCAACCCACCATAATAAGTGCCTGGCCAGGGACATGTGTATATACTATCTGGTCTGATACTCACCTCCCTCACCAAGAGACACCTAGTGGTTTCACCCAGACAACCATTTCCACATATCAAACAGGACCAGCAGAAACCAATGGGAACCGAGGAAGCATCAGATAACCAGGCAAGCCAAATTAATACTACAAATGTTCTGAATATTACACTGTCATTGGACACACAGCAAATCAATGTCGTTCAAGATTTGTCTGCTAAACTGAAATAGATGACAGCCTGTTTACAATATTTGAATAGGACCTACAGTCTGTTAACATAATAGGTAAAATGTTTAGGATGCAATAAAAACATCATCAATATACCATGAATCCGAAAATCCCAACTTGAAGGAGAAAAGATATTCAACTGACAACATCAAGGTAAATCTTATGTTGGAATTATGTGGTAAGAATTTTAAAGCTGCTATCATCTAAATGTTTCAACAATCAATTATAAATTATTTTAAAAGAACTGAAAAATATCTTGGCAAAGAACTGACAGACAAAGGATTAATTAATGAGCCAGAAGGCAGACAAACAACAATTTTCAAATGTTGAAAGTAAAGCAATGTCAACCACATAATCTGTAGAAATGTCCTTCAGAAGTAAAAGGGACATTGAAATTTTTTCAGATAAAGGAAAATAAAAGGAATTTGTTATTAGCAGATGCACTTTTCAATTTGAATTGTTTTAATTTTAATTTTTATTACAGATACAAGGGCTACATGTGGAGGTTTTTTACGTGGGAATATTGTATGATGTTGAGCTATGGAGTATGGGTGCCACCACCAAGGCAGTGAGCATGGTACCCCAATAGGTAGTTTTCAAGCCCCCTTCCACCCTAACTCCACCCTTTAGTATTCTGCATTGTCTGTTTTTCCTATATTCTGTCTATGTGTGTCTATGTGTGGTCAATATTTAGCTCCCACTTATAAGTAAGAACATGTGGTATTTGGTTTTCTGTTCCTGAATTAATGCATGTAGGATTATGATCTCCAGCTCCATCCATGTTGCTGTAAAAGATATAGTTTCATTCTTTTTTATGGCTACATAGCATTCCATGGTACCTATGTACCACACTTTTAAATCCAGTTTCTAATTGGTGGGCACCTTAGTTGATTTCATGTTGTTTGCTATTGCAAACAGAGCAACAGTGAATGTATGAGTGCATGCGTCTTTTTGGTATAATAATTTATTTTCCTTCGGGCATATACCCAGTAATAGGATTACTAGGAGAAATGGTAGCTGTGTTGTAAGTTATTTGGGAAATCTCCAGACTGCTTTCCACAGTGACTGGATTAATTTACATTCCCACCAACAGTTAATAAGCATTTCCTTTTCTCTGCAGCCTCACCAGCATTGGTTGTTTTTTGATTTTTAAATTGTAGCCATTCTGACTGATGTAAGATGGTATCCCATTGTGGTTTTGATTGCCGTTTCTCTCATGATTAGTGATGTTGAACATTTTTTCATGTTTGTTGGCTGCTCGTATGTCTTATTTTGAGAAGTGTCAGTCATGTTTTTGTCTATTTTTTAATGGGTTATTTATTTTTGCTAGTTTATTTTTTTAAGTTACTTATAGATTCTGGATATTAGGCCTTTGTCAGATGCATAGTTTGCAAATATCTTCTCCCATTTTGTAGGTTTTCTGTTTTTCTAGTGACAGTTTCTTTTACTATACAGAAGCTCTTTAATTAGTTCCCACTTGCCTATTTTTGTTTTGGTTGCAATTGTTTTTGAGGATTTAGCCAAAAATAATTTGTCAAGTTTGATGTTGAGAAGAATATTTCTTAGGTTGTTTTCCAAGATTTATATTGTTTGAGGTCTTACATTTAAATCTTTGATCTATTTTCAGTAAATTTTTGTATATTGTGAAAGGTAGAAATCCAGCTTCAATTTTTAGCATATGGTTAGCCAGTTATCCCAGAACCGTTTATCCAATAGGGAGTTCTTTCTCACTTCTTGTTTTTGTCAGTCTTATCGAATATAAGATGATTGTAGGTATGCAGCTCTATTTATTATTTCTGAGTTTTCTATTTCATTCCATTGTTCTTTTAACCAGTACCAAGCTGTTTTGGTTACTGTGTCTTAATAGCATATTTGGAAGTCAGATAGTGTGATGCCTCTGGCTTTGTTCTTTTTGTTTAGGATTGCTTTGGCTATTCAGATTTTAGAATCTTTTTTTTCTAATGCTGTGAAGAAAGATGTTGATAGTTTGATAGAAATAGTGTTGAATCTGTAGTTGCTTTGGGCAGTATGGCCATTTTGATAATATTGATTCTTCTAATCCATTTATTTTTGTCATCTCTGATTTTTTTTCAGCAGTGTTTTGCAGTTCTCCTTGTAGAGATTTTTCACCTCCTTGGTTAGCTGTATTTCTAAGTGATATGGTTTGGATCTGTGTCCCCACCAAATCTCATGTCAAGATGTCCCCAGTCTTGCAGGTGGAGCCTGGAGGGAGGTGATCATGTGGGTGGACCTTCATAAATGGTTTAGCACCTTCTCCTGGTGCTGTTCTCATGACAGTGAGTGAGTGAGTGAGTTCTCAGGAGATCTGTTTGTTTAAAAGTGTGCAGCACTCCCTCCTTGCTCTTTTCTCTTGGTCCTGCTTCTGTCATGTAAGATGCCTGCTCCCATTTTTCTTTCTGCCAAGAGTAAAAGCTCACTGAGGCTTCCCTAGAAGCAGTTGCCACCATGCTTCCTGAACAATCTGTGGAATGGTGAGCCAATTTAACTTCTTTTCTTTATTAATTACCCAGTCTTGGGTATTTCTTGATGGCAGTGTGAAAACTTACTAAGACACTGGGTATTTCATTTTCTTTGTGTCTATTTTAAGTCTGATTGTTTTTTTGATTTCACTCTCAGCCTGGATTTTGTTTGAGTATAGAAGTGCTATGGATTTTTGCACATTGATTTTTCTATCCTGAAAGTTTACTAAAGTTGTATATCATTTCTAGAAGCCTTTTGTCTGAGTTTTTAGGATTTTCTAGTTGTAGAATCCTATCATCAGTGACTTCTCCAGTGCCTTTTTTTAATGTTTGTTTCTATTGCCTGATTGCTCTGGCTAAGATTTCCATTACTGTGTTGAATATAAGTGGAATATATGTAGATATAGACATAGATATAGATATAGATATATGTAAGTGGAATGTAAGTAGAATATATGATGAATATGAGTGGGCATCCTTGTCTTGTTCCAATTCTCAAGGGGAGTTGTTCAGGCTTTTGTCCATTCAGGATGATGCTGGCTGTGGGTTTTTCATAGATAACTCATTATTTTCAGGTATGTACCTTTGATGCCTAGTTGGTTGAGGGCATTTATTATGAAGGAATGTTGGATTTTATCAAAATCTTTGTCTGCATCTATTGAGAAGATAATATGGGTTTTGATTTTAATTCTGTTTATGTGTTGAATTAGTTTTATCGATTCATGTATGTCAAACCAGCCTTGTATCCCAGGAATAAAGCCTACTTGATTGTGGTGCTGGTCAGCAGCCATTTGAAGTGTTGACATGTATTACCTTAGCATTTGTTTAAGAAGGTTTTTATTTCTCCTTCATTTGTGAAGCTTAGTTTCTCAGGTTAGGAATTCTTGGTAATAATTTATTTTTTCAAGAATGCTGAAAATAGGCTCCAAGTCTCTTTTAGCATATAAGGTTTCTGTGGAGAGGTTTGACTCTAGCCCGATGGGGTTCCCTTTGTAGTTGACCTTCACTCTAGCTGCCTTAACATTTTTTCTTCTGCATTGATCTTGCTGAATCTGATGACTATGTACCTGGGGGATGGTCATCTTTTTTAGTATCTGGCTGGGGTTCTCTGTATTTCTTGGATTGCATGACAACCTTTCTAGGATGATTAGGGGCATTTTTGTGGACTATGTCCCCAGTGTATTTTTCAGTTTGTTTTTTTCTGTCTCCTTCTCTATCAAGAGTGCCAATGCAACATACATTTGGTCTCTTTATATAATCCTACACTTCTTGGAGGTTTTGTTCACTTTTCTCAATTTATTTTTCTTCCTTTTTGTCTGACTGAATTCATTCCAAGAACTTGTCTTTGAGCTTTGAGATTCTTTCCTCAGCTTGGTCTATTCTGCTACTAATACTTCTGATTATATTATGAAATTTTTGTAGTGAATTATTTAGCTGTAGTTCGGTTTGGGTCTTTGTTAAAATGACTATTTAATCTTTCAGTTATTGAATTATTTTACTACATTGCTTGACTTCTTTGTATTGAGTTTCAACTTCTTCGTGAATCTCAATGAGCTTCTTTGCCATCAGATTCTGAATTCTATGTCTATTCTTTCAGACAATTCAGACATGTTAAGAACCCTTGCGGGAGAGCTAATGGGCTCCTTTGGAGGTAAGGGCGCACTCTGGCCTTTTGAATTGCAAGAATTCGTATGATAATCATTTCAAATCTGGGAAGGTTAGTATTCCTTTAATAGTGGTGTAAATTGAATATAGTTACTTGGCTTTGTTTCTGGAAGTTTTCAGAGGGTTAAGGCTCTGTATAGTTCTTTGTTTGTTGTTGAATTCTTGCCCTTGGTTTTACAGGGGGAGAATTAGCAGTGTTTTTTTGGTGTTGTAGTTTGGGCTACAATCCAGTGGATGGTGCGTGAGATCAATGAGCAGTAGATACACTATTACTCAGCTGCTTGGCTCCTTTGTGTATCACCATGTTGGCAGCTATGTTCTGCAGTGTGAATTGGGGAGAAGTGATTCCCTCATCAGGTCTATTCCAGACCAGCCCTACAGAAGCAGGCATGACTAGGTCCCATAACAGCTTATGAACTTGTGCAAATCCTCCCTGTCAGTATTCTGAGTGTTTAGGGTCCTTTCCTATCCAAATGCCAGGCAGACCCAGGCTTGGCATTCCTGAGCTGTGGGCCACAGCCCAGCGGCACCAGCACCTGCTTGTGGCTCTCTCCTCCTGACTCTTGGGATTGGGTTTGGGGTGTGCTGGAGGAGCCAAAGGGCTCCCAGACTGCCAGAAAACACTAACACGAGCAAAGTACCTAGGCTGGGCAACAGAAGCTGCAGTGTACAATTCACACTTCTGTGGGGTGGCCAGGCAGGAGCCCTGAGAGGGACTGGCAAGCAGGTAGGCTTGCAGGACAGACATGTCCCAGTCCCATGGAGAAGCAGGCCCTGATTTCTCCCTGGTGGTTAGCTTGCAATCAGAGTGTCTCAGAGGCAGGAGACATGAGAAACAGGCAGCCATGGAGGGTAGGTGCTTATGGTCAGGCACCACTGGAACTGACTCCTCCTAAAGGTCCCCAGCTCCATGCCTGCTGCAGCCCCCTCTCTGTCTAATCTCTGAGGCCATCCCCCTGCCACCTCACATGTTCATGAGTATGTGGAGTCTCCTCTAGCTAGAGTCTCAGAGGCCCTCAGCAATAGTAGGCAGTGCCGCAGTCCCTTCACTCACCCCATCCACAGGTGCCCTTCAGGGTCAGAACAGCCTTAGCATTCAGACTCCCCACACAGATATCCCAGCTTCCTCCCTCTTCAGCTTCAGCATCTGTGTCTTTTTTTCTCCATTCACATTCAGCATTTTCTCTACAAAGGTCTGTTCAAATTTCGTTGGTGTATTTGAAATCATGGTCTCTGTAGGAGCAGCACTTCCTGGCTGTATCCAGTTGGCCATCTTCTACCAGATGTACTCTTAAAAAAAATCTAAAGGGAGATTTTCAAACATGATAAATGATCGAAGAAGAAATCTTGGAACCTAAGGAAGGGCAACAGACTAATGGAAAGTGAGAAAATATAGAGACATACAGTAGAATGTCCTTTTCCTCATGAATTGAAAAAATATTTGATGATTTAAACAAAAATTATAACACTATCAAATAATCAAAACAATGATAATTAAAAGCAGGCAAAGCAATGAGACATATGAAAATAATTTTTCCATAGGCTACCTAAGGAAGAAAATTGTTGATAGCAATAGATGTCAGGTATATTTACTTTCATACGTAGAACAATAACTATTAAAGTGTACAAAAAGATACACTGACAGCCCTATAAATAAGGGGAAATTCTAAAAAATATCCAAGTAACATAGTATGAGATAAGAAAAGAGAAAAAGAGAAATGCAAATAAAGAAAAATATTTGCATATTTAGGCTATATTATATGAATAATTTCCTTAAAAGTAAATGTTTTAATACATCAACAAAAAGGCAGACATTGACAGAGTTTGTTTTAAAATGTGATGTAACTTAATGCTGTTTACTAGAAATCTATTTCAAATTTAATTACATAGGTTGAGAAAAAGAGGATGGGGAAAATACAATCATTAATAAAAATACAGGAGTGTCTTTATTACAGTAGTCTACTTTATGGGTGATACATTTCAATGACTCAAGTGGATGGCTGAAACACCATGTAATATTGAACCCTGCATATACTGCCTCTTTTTCTAAACATGTACATGCCTATGATAAGGTATAATGTATAAATTAGGCATAGTAAGATATTGGTAAAAATAGTAATAAAACATAACAATTTTAACGATATGTCATAATAGAAGTTACGTGAATGTAGTCTTTCTCTCTTTCTTCCTCTCTCTCAAAATACCTTACTATATTGTTTTTACCCTTCTTGTGATGATATGAGATGATAAAATGCCTAGTGGTGAGATGAAGTAATGTGAATGACATAGGCATTATGATGGAGAGTTAGACTACTATTGCCTTCTAACAATATATTAGAAGGAGGACTATTTGCCTTAAATAATCCTGGGTCAATGAGTTCTGATTATGCTGGTTAGATGTCAGAGGCATCAGTGTTGATGACTAATGGGCAGGTAGCTTATAAAGCACAGACATTCTGGACAAAGGAATGATTCATGTCCTGGGTGGGAGAAAATGAGACAACATGAGACTTCACTCTACTACATAGAATTGCACGCACTTTAAAACTTACACGCTGTTTAGTTCTAGAATTTGTATTTGCTGCAGGTAACTGAATCTATGGAAAGCAAAACTGTGGAAAAAGACTATGGTGATATTCAACTAAGAAAACTTCAAAGCAAATAAATTTAATAGAAATGAGAAGGAAATTACATAATGATTAAATAATCAAAACATTAAAAAAAATAACAACACTACAGTATGCATCCAAACAGCCTCAAATTGCATGAAGCAAAATCTGACAGAGCTAAATGGAGAAATATAAAAACACATGCACAATTATAGTTGGTTACGTTAGTAACTCTCTCGGCAATTGATATAATTACTAATTACTTCACAGAAAATTAGCAAGTATATAGGCCATCAGAACCAGATAATCAATCAACAAGATGTGTTGACATATATAAGACAATCCACCCACCAATGGCAGAATACAATTTTTTGTAAAACCTTATGGATTATTCATCAAAATAAACTATATTTTGGTCCACAAAAAACTCTCAACACATGTAAAATAATGGAAATAAAATGTAATGAGTTCCCTGATCGTAATGTATTCTAAATAGAAACCAATCACATAAACACAACAAACATGGAAAATAAATAGCTGACTTCTAAATAATCCATGGATAGTAAAAAAAAAAAAAAAAAACTCAAGGAAAATAAAAAGGAAATAGAACTGAATTAAAGGAAAAAAACTGTATGAGGATATGTGGGATGTAGCTTTAGCAGTGCAGAGAGGAAACTTTAAAGCACCTAAATGTTTACATTGGAAATAAGACTTAAGATAATAAGTTATGTCCAA
Source organism: Pan paniscus (assembly GCF_029289425.2). Classification (NCBI taxonomy): domain Eukaryota; kingdom Metazoa; phylum Chordata; class Mammalia; order Primates; family Hominidae; genus Pan; species Pan paniscus. Next base: position 60,792,970 of record NC_073249.2, read on the forward strand.
CTTCACAAACTAGGAAAGGAAGAGAAAAATAAACTGAACATGAGAAGAAGAAAAAAATAATTAATATAAAAACAGATATCCAATAAATTGAAAACTAAAAACAATGGAGACAATTAATAAAATGAAAAGTTGTCTCTGGAATAAAATTAATAAAAATGATAAACCTCAGGCAACATTGACACAAATAAAAAGAGAGAGGGAACAAATTATGAATATCAGTGATAAAATAGAGGATATCACTCTAGAACCTGCAGCAAATAAAGGAATCATCAGAGGATCCATGAATAAATTTATGCTTATAACTTCAATAATTTAGAAGAAATAGATACATTCCTCAAAAAATACAAAGTAGCAAAACTCAGCTATGATGAAATAGTGTAAATCATATTATTACTCTGCTAGAACTTTAACTTGTGATTAAGTAACTTCTCCCCAAATAAATTTTTAGATCTTTTGAAAAATTATGTAAAATATTTAATTAAATATAACTAATTTTCCAAATGTTTTCATAAAACAGAAGATGATACATAGTCCCAAACTTATTTTATGAAGACAGAATTAATCTAATACCAAAATCAAATGACAACAGTACCAAAAAAAGGAAACTGCAGTACAATATTTCTCATGAAGTTTGATTCAAAAAAACACAATAAACTTTTAGCAAGCCAGTATCTAGCATTGTGTAAAGAAAATAATATTAATATATCATGAACAACTGGAATATATTTTAGCTATACAAATTTGGTTCAACTGTAGAAAATCAATCAACGTAATCCAATGTTCTCTGGTTCTCCTTGTGCCTCCTTCTTCCATATTTAATGACCCTTGTGATTATAGTAGATTGATAATTATAATCCAGGATACTCTGTATTTTAAGATCAACTGATGAGCAATCTTAGTTGCATCTGAAACTGTAATTCCCCTTTGCCATGTATACATATCACAGTTTTCAGGCATTAGGTCATAGACATCTTCAGTGACCATGTGGTAAGAGTAAAGAGTATTACTCTGCCCTTCCACATAAGTAGTCTACAGAAAAGTCATACAATCATATCAATTGAGGCAGAAAAGTATCTGGCAAACTCTAACAGCAATTTATATTAAAATATATCAGTAAAATAACAATAGAGGAAAATTATCTTGATAAATAGTTCGTACAAAATGCCTGCAGCTAACATCATTTTTTCTTGGGGCGGGGAGTGGGGGATGGTGGTGGTAACAATCTGTGTTTTTTGCTTTGCTTTGTTTTTGTTTGTTTTTTGGGGTGGTAACATCATTCTTAATGGTTAAGGACTGCATGCCTTTCTCAGAAAATTAAAGAAAGACAGGGATGCCTGCTTTCACCACTCTTATTCAATGTCTTACTGCAAATTTTATTCACTGTAATAAGGTATTAAAAAGTAATAAAATACATAGAGCTCAGAAAAGAAGAAATAAAACTGTCCAAGTTTGTAGATTACATGATTGTCTAAATAGAAAATCACAAGGATCCCCCCCAAAAAAAAACTACTATACTTATAGATATTCCAGATCTATATACTGAGTGAATATGCCAAAAAACAAAATTTGAAAAAAAATACTATTGCTACAAAGTGAAGGCAATTCTTAAGTATAAACTTAAAATGAGTACAGGATCTATATATTTATATTTACAAAATGTTCATGTAAGAAATTTTAAAATTAACTAAATAAATGGAGAAATGTACTGTGTTCATGGATTTAAAGACTCAGTATATTATAGTAATAAAGCCAATTCTCTATAAATATCATATATATGTATATATATATATGTATACACACACAGACATATACACACAACATAAGTCTTAGCAAAATTCCAGCATAATCTTTTGTTAGACATAGACAAGCTTATTTTAAAATGCATATGGGAAATTACAGGTTCTAGCATAGCCAGAACAATCTTAACAAAGATTAATAAAATAGAAGGAATAACAACACCAGTTATTAAGGCTTACTATAATACATGCCTATAATAATCTATACAGTGTGGCATTGAAAGAGAGATAGGCGGGTATACATATGTAACAAAATAGAGGACAGTGAAATAAACTGGCACAGATGTGCTTAAGTAATTTTTCAAAGAGATGCAATTATTAGCATAAAATTCCATTTTCAGAGAGTGGGATAGGAGCAATTTGGACATCTATAGCTGGCATGGGGTGGTGGAGAAGAACTTCAATCTAAGTATCACAAGTTATACAATAATTAACTTAAAAATGGATGATGGACTTAAAATAAAACTTAAAAATAGAAAATGTAAGCGAAGAAATGGAGATCATGTTGGGAATTTAGAATGAGGCAAAAAATTCTTAGACTTCACATCAAATTTATGATTATTGAAATAAAATTTTGATAAATTGGATCTCATCAAATTGAATTTTGTTTGGTTTGGTTTGGTTTTGCAAAAGGCCATGTGAAAAAGAAGAAAAGTAAAAATTAAAGCACTGTCCAGGCATGGTGGTTCACACCTATAATCCCAGCACTTTGGGAGGTCAATGTAGGAGGGTTGCTTGAGTCTAGAAGTTCAAGACCAGCCTGGGCACCATAAACAGACACTGTGTCTACAAAAAACAAAATTAGCTGGGCACACTGGTCATTACATTTAAGTGAAATAAGGAAGGCACGGAAATACAAACTTGTGTTCTTACTCATTTGTGGGAGCTAAAAAAACAATTTAACTTATGGAGATAGACTGTAGAAAGATGGTTATCAGGGGCTGGGAAGGGAAGTGTGAGGGTTTTAAAAGTTAGGGATGGCTAATGGGTCCAAAAAATAGAAAGAATGAATAACACTTAGTATTTGCTAGTACATCTGGGTGACTATAATAAAAAATAATTTAATTATTTTTTAAATATTTAAACGTTATATGTTAAAAAATAATTCATATATTTTAAAATAATGAAGTGTACAATTGAATTGTTTGTGTAACACAAAGATAAATGTTTGAGATAATGAATATACCATTAAGCCTGATGTGATTATAATTCATTGCCTGCCTGTATCAAAATATCTCATGCAACCTATAGATATGTATACCTACTATGTACCCACAAAAATTGAAAATAAAAATAATAAATTGCATTGGGATCTGCTTTCATTTCTGTAAAAATTTGTTTGAAATTGGTTTATTAAAGAAACTAGCAACACTCCTATACTTGAGCCTTAGTGAAAAGGATGAGTGAAATAAGATGAGATTTTAGAAAGAGGCAGAGGGTCTGTGTTGATTATGGTTAGGGATCTAAATTTTACTATAAATTCAATGGAAATTTATCAATGAATTTTTAAATGAAAAACTTGTATTTCTTAATTTGCATCTTAATAGACCATTTGTGTTTCTTAGGAAGGAGTACAGGTGGATAAAATGACAGTAGGGAAAATAGTTCAAATATGATTTTTCAAATATTTTTCAAATATGTAAACACTAACCTGAATTAAATGATGGTAGTGATATGTAATGAAGAAGATGTATTTGATACATTTTGGAAATATAATATTAAAACTTGCTAATATGTTTAGATGTAGGTAGGGATAAATTAATAAAATATTTTTCAGTTTACTGGATTAAAAAATATGATGAATAATGATTACATTTACTGACTAAGAAAAGAGACTGGATTGCAAATGCGGTTAGAGGAAAAGCAAAGTAATTTATTCTCATGTAGATGATTTAATCTATGTTTATATGCTTCATGCTTGTGGGTGTTCAATATTCCTTTACCTTATTTTCTACTGGAGTTTTCATTAGTATGAGTGAAATATTGTACCATTAGCACAAAATTAGTATTAATATTAATTAACTGTAATTAAATCTACTGACTTTTTAAAAAATCAAACACATTGTCAATTATCTTGAAATGTAATTTTACATGTAAATTGTTTATATGTAAATTATTTATCAGAGATAACATTGAAAATTATCAATTTTTTGTTTCATTCACTGATCTTTTAAATACATTATACAAAGAACATCCGCAATAAGGTAGGCATTGTAATAAGTCTTAGGAATGTGAAGACAATCTTTGCCTTAAAGAACTAACAAACAGCTTCTGCCGGATACAATGATTGAAATTGTTTGTGAGAGCTGATTCTTCTAAACATATTAAAATAAAGCAGAAATCTATGATACATTTTTATGTATTTCCAACGCCTGTAGCAAAAACATTGGGAGGTCAGAAACTAGGAAACTTATCACCAAAGAAAGAAAGGCTGAAATGAATGTAGCGCAGTGGCATAATATAACTACATGCCTGTAACAAACAAACAAACAAACAAAATTAAAAATACAACTTAAAAATGAAAATTGTGCTTTAATTAAATATTCTGGGTCAGACAGCATGGGTAAAACATTTAAGTTATTGGCAAATTTTAGACTTTGGGTATTTTATCAATTTTTTTGTGGTAATTAGAAAACATACAAACAAATGGTAGAGCACAAAGGAGAACTTTTTAAAATATTTTTATAGTTAACATGACATGAAAAAAAATTCTAAGATGGCTCAATTTGAAAACAATGCAGTATTGATTCTAATCTTAAGCCTTTTGAAGACACAGGTTAGAGACCATTGCATGACTGCCACTGGAAAAATACAGGTGCACATACACTGAAAAAAGGTAAAATGTGAAAATATTCATTTTCAAATCATGGTATCTAGCAAAATGTGATCACTTGTTCTAAGATTTTAAACACAAGATACTTAATGTATGGTGAAAAATATTAAATTGTAAAGTTATATATATCCTATCAAAGAAAATAAATAATGTGCATGATTTTAAATATGTTTTCTCATTAAACTGCTTCTGTACATACAAACAAATTGAGCACAGGAAAATATTTACTTATGGTTGTACAGTCACAGACTATTTGTTCATTTTACTAATTCAACTAGTTGTCATTAAAAATTAGTAATAGTTTTGAAAATCTTTTCTTTTAATAACTGAAATTGTGAAACAGGGCTCAGCATATAAAACATAACAGTAATAGGTTTTTGCATTTCTTCAAGTCTTCAGGCAAAACATATAATAGCCTTCTGCCTCAGTTTTCTCATTCCAAATGTTAGAATAATAAGCCACACTACATAAATGCAATGCCAGATTTGATTTCAAGCATCAAAACAGCAATTTGCCTTTAGGAAGAAATTCATTTTCAATGGCTAACTCTATGTTATAATATACCAAAACAAAAAACATATTAAATCTGAACTGTTAAATCCATTGCCAGTTGTTTCCACATCTTGAACGAGTTTGTATAAAAGTCTATAAGAAGAAAGATTTGTAAATATACAATTATGTTATGAAGGCTTAAAATTATAATGAATCTCTGACTTTTACTCTGTATTAAACAAAAATTAAATAAAATTACAGCAACAACATTAGTACAACCAATTACTCATGAATTATATCTATTTCTAATATATTTTTAAATGAATGCCTTTTTTTAACCACCGCCAAAATAATCTTCTACCTGTATCTCCAAGATAAAGTCTGATTCACTATGTCTTTTATTTTTATTTTTTATTTTATTTATTTATTTATTTACTTTTGAGACTGAGTCTCGCTCTGTCACCCAGGCTGGAGTGCAGTGGTACAATCTCGGCTCACTGCAATCCCCGCCTCCCAGGTTCAAGTGATTCTCATGCCTCTGCCTCCCGAGTAGCTGGGATTACAGGCGTTCACCATCATATCTGGCTAATTTTTGTATTTTTAGTAGAGATGGGGTTTCAACATGTTGGCCAGGCTGGTCTCGAACTCCCCACCTCAAGTGATCTGCCCGCCTCGGCCTCCCAAAGCTCTGGGATCACAGGTATGAGCCACCGCGCCCGGCCCCTGATTCACTTTTGAGCATCCTGATGTTTCATATGCAGTGTGATCCATGTACAGCTTCTAGCAATCAAAATAAAAGTAATTTTACTCCCTTAAGCTCCATTACTGAGAAGGAGAAAAGCAGCCCCTGACATTCAGGAGCTGGCCTAATACTTCAGCTAGACTTCGGTGTTCTCCTATTGAAGTTAGATCTACAGAGCATCCAATCAGAAAAGATCACTCTGTGACCGGGACAGGAAAAGATAACAGGAGCACTCTGTGATCCTGTCTGAGCAACAATAAAAAATGTAAACATTTTCTAAGACACAAAACAATAAACATCTCTCAGGGATAATATGAATGGTTGACCGATGCCTATTTGCTAATTATAGTTTACCTTGACCCTAGTCTGCCCTCTACAGAGGGAACATTTACTGAGATACCCTGACATCATTCAACTTAATACAAGCTCTTGATTCCTTGGATCCTCCCCGAAGTCACCCAGAAAAAGTCCTAATTTTATCAAAAGTGTCTTTTCTAACACAATTTCTGAGATGTCTCACAGTTGACGTTGTAAGTCAAGCAAAACTCCCATCTAAAAGTTTCAGAAAACTTGAGGTATATACACTTATTTCAGAAATAAAGGATGAATACATGTATGCTCTTTTATGAATAAATTCATCTCCATGCAAGATCCAAAATATTTTATCCCTATGTTTGTATGTTTTTATGATACATTATATTTAGACATTAACCTTAATACACATTTTTTAAACTCTTGCAAACATCAACTGATTTAGTTACTTCTTTCTATATACTCATTTAGTTTCTATCTGATAATAAGAAGATATTTAAAATGGTATTTTATTAGATTATAAACTTCTTGAGCTCAGAAACTGTACCTTATCTATATGTTTAGTTCGCTATGGGATTCATTATTTGGTGCAGAATAAATGTTATCTGAATAACTAAATCTTAACATTGAAGTTATTCCATGAGAAACCAGAGCTAATTGAGCATTAATCCAGTAACAATGAATGCATAGGAGAAAAAGAACTGTATAAAGGTATATAAGCAAATGTTAAACTGCTCCATATATTTTATTCATGCAAAATGAAAGAAAATAGTTTGAACTCATGTTAGTGAAACCTCATAGAGACAGCAGGACTTGAGATTTGTACAAATGTAAATGAGGAAGGAAACTATGACAGTGTTGGCAAAATAAAAAAGAAATAAAGACTATAATGTCCTTCTTGGGAACAATGAAGACAGACCTAATTTAACCAGATGACTGGTTCATTCTATTTTCCAGTAAGATTTTATGTTTATGGAAGTTGTTCAACATTTAGAGTTATAACTTCAAATGACTAGATAAATATGATGCAAAAATATTGAGTCAAAGATATGAGGAAGAAAATATTCACTTATTATCATATATAGTCAGCATATTTAAGGCAGATTTTTGAACCTAAGAATTGCAGGAGAAAAGAGGAAAGAAAGTAAAGTGGATGATTGGAAGCAAGTGTAATAAATATTTGTTGAGTATTTTAGTTTAATTTCTTCCTTGATGCAGAAGAATGTCAATGAACATAGAGAACATGAAAATAAAAAGAAATTGGAACACATAATACAAATAAAATAATGATTTATTAGCACAGCTACCCTGAAAGCCCAAAGTAATAATGATTTGTTTGTTTCATTTGATTCTCATTTCCTAAGCAGCTTATAGTTTTAGAAATAACATCATATATTTCTTAAATCACATAATATTTACTGTTAGAAATCAAATTGGGATATTTGTACTATGCATTTGACAATTATTTTTGCTCTGAAATTATGCTAAAATAATAATAAAAGTAAACACATATAACAAACACACATATACAAATAAATATACATATGTAAATGGGCATGTTTATTCATACCCTTTTCATGGCTAAAGTTATCATGTTGCTTATATCCCAGTATCAATTACAAAACGAAATAGGAGAATTGTGAAAAACATTTTCCATTCTTGAAAAACTATCTAAAATAAAATACATAACTTATTCTCACCACTTTTCTAAATTTTAGTACAAAATTATTGCGTTCTTTTTTTCCAAACATAAGCTGTTTCTGAAACAACATTGATTACATGTCAACAATTGCAGTGCCTGCTTTTACATTCCTACTTCTTCAGTAAAAATAATATTAATCAAGTCAACTTTATTCCTGTAGTAAAAGTGACCCACATTTGAAATTTTGACATGTAATACAATGACATAAAATTACATGAATAAATCAAAATTATAATCAAGAAATCACATAGTAGAAAAAATCAATAATTTTTTTTAAAAAATTTTTTATTATACTTTAAGTTTTAGGGTACATGTGCACAACGTGCAGGTTAGTTACATATGTATACATGTGCCATGCAGGTGCGCTGCACCCACTAACTCGTCATCTAGCATTAGATATATCTCCCAATGCTATCCCTCCCCCCTCCCCCCTCCCCACCACAGTCCCCAGAGTGTGATATTCCCCTTCCTGTGTCCATGTGATCTCATTGTTCAATTCCCACCTATGAGTGAGAATATGCTGTGTTTGGTTTTTTGTTCTTGCGATAGTTTACTGAAAATGATCCAACAATGATAGACTGGATTAAGAAAATGTGGCACATATACACCATGGAATACTATGCAGCCATAAAAAATGATGAGTTCATGTCCTTTGTAGGGACATGGATGAAACTGGAAACCATCATTCTCAAAAAATCAATAATATTTTTGAGGGTATCTTTTGCTTCTATTCTTAAAACATGAAAGAAGTGCATTTTCCTATGTTAAAATGATTTTAATTAAAAGTGTATTTTACTTCATATTGTGGAGAAGCTAAAGCTTGTAAGTAGTATCCCAGCTTTACAAGCAGTATCCTATCATGTTGCCATTTTTTTCTCTAATGCTCAGAATTGACAATAATGTCTTATTTATATTATTAAGTGATGAACTTCAAGACTACTTACAAATTAATAATGTTTGAGCCTAAGGGAAATTAATAATGCATGTAAATCTTACGTCACTGTTTTGATAATTTTCAGACTTTCCGTATCGCATGTTGGCTTCTGTAATACTCTTAAGAGTTGTCTGTACTTTCTTCCTGGGTCTAATAATATTGCAAAGGCAAGGTCTTATCTAACTGGATTAACTTCTAGAAAATCAGGGAAAAGCTTTTGTCATCAACCAGGAGCTCTGTCCTCTGCTCTCAGGAATGTAATTAACAACTCAGGTCACTCCCTCATCTTTGCAGTTCCCCCACAGAGGTTCAACTATTGGCTGCAGCCCCTCCCCTGGTCTATCAATTGTCACTAAAATGAAGATACAATTCACAGCCAATAACTCAAGACAAAGACAGACAGATCACACAGTTAAAATTTCACAATGCGGAGAAAGGGCAGAAAGGAAGGTGACCAATTCTTAAGGTGTGTTAGAACATTGTATTTAGTATGGAATAAAAGTCTCTGTGAACCTATTTGACTAATTTTGGTCCTTTGGTGCTCTAATTTTTTTTTCCTTTAGCTTTGTGAGTTGGGATGAATAATAATGTAGCATGGTTTACTAAAGGAGCATTTCACAAGTTTGTAAAGAATCTAAAACAACCAAAGGGAATTATATTTATTTAGGATAAGTTTAATACTCAAGACTAAAACTTTATTAGTAGATACTGGGTAATATTTTATCTTTACCAGAGCTAGATATTTCAAGCAATCTTAGAGATATAAACTTGCCCAATTTAAACTGCTGAATATATCGTTTTTCTTGTAGTTCATAAATGTCAATATATTTTATTTTTTAAAATTTATCTAATCTAACTTGGACCCCTCTATTAATCCACAGTATATTTATGTTTCACGTTTCTAAACAAGCAACACCAGAATAATCACTAGTGCCACAAATTTGTCCCTACCCACCTGGCATTCAGAGTAGCCATAACAGCAAACAGAATACTTTGACGATATAGGACCTTACGTTTTGTACAGCATAGAAGTCACTGTGTGCTAGAATGTATTGAACCATACATTTTTATAGTACTCCAGATAAGTTGCATCACCTTTATAAACATATATTTACATGTATATCCATATCCATATACATCTCAGGGATTATTAAATTATATTCAATATTTTATAGGGCCTTGATCAAATAAATGAGGTATGGTTTTAGATGATGGACTCTTGAGTCATATTGCTCAGAATCCCATCCTAAATCACTCACTACTAGATGTAATTAGGCATTCTATATGTTCCTGATCTTTTCTATTTGCCATATACATCCCTATTTACCCTTTTGCATACTCTTCATGCCCCAGGAAAGTGATACTCAAGATGAATTCTGGAATTGGTTGCTTATTTATTTGAGAAGCACAGGGATAGTCTCCAAAAATATTTTTTAAAAGGTCTTCCCCTAACTATACTTGATATAGCTACTGCTGCAACTGAACTTGCAAACTGCCAAGTGCAGTGGTATGCTGTAACTAGCTGCTGCCAGATCTCAAAAGCAAATTGTACCTTTCTCTTCTCATTTTTATTTTTAGTGATATCACATTGGTAGCATGAAATTCACCATGGTGAGAATGGAATCAATGAAAAATACAAATCAGGATTTTTTACACTCCATCTCAGGAAGTTATTTTTATACCAGTGCACACAATGTGTCTCAGCAAGTTACTAGCTGGTGCATTGATTACATTTGATCCTTCCTGTCATGGAAAGAGCAGTGCGTTGTGCCCATAGCAAGAGTCACACTTCCAGTTATGGATTTGTGTTCTCTGCCTACTGACTTTGCTAACATCATCATTGTAGACTTAGAAAATGTATTTTCTGTTATTGGATAATACACACAAAGTTTTATTTTATTATGAAGAAATGTGCCAATATAAGTAGAATCCACTGGTCTTTCAGAGAGCCCCATCACCCAGAAGCAGTGAGCTTGATAGAAATGTTGAATGGTCTGATGAAGACTCAATTTCATCCCTAGAATGGGGACAACATTCTAAGGGTTGGGGTATCTACAGGATGCAGTATCAGCATATCTGAAAACAACAGTCAATATTTGGGGGAGGATTTCCTTCAGTAAAAAAAAAAAATGCATTGTTTCAAGAATCAAAAGATGTAGATATAAGTGGCTCATTTCACCAACACACCTCATTATCTACTTCAAAAATGTTAATTTTTGTCCTCATGCTTTGGGGCACAATGGATTTAAAATATCTGGGATCCAAGGGTGAAATGCTTCAACCATGGACCCAGTGAATCAGAAGTGAAGACAGCTTAATAGCCATTTTGGGCATTTCATGTGCCAAATCAATATTACCGCACAAAATAATAGAATAAGAAAACAGTGGGAGAATAGAATAAAAAAACAGTGTTTTATAATGTAGCATTATCTTTTATCATATTAGTAAACCTTATTGAACATACATTTTAATTGAATACTTAGCATGCAGGAAAATTAAAGCTTAGATTTGTTAAATAGTTTGGCTTGTGTCACAAAGCTAATATTTGATTTGATGGTACAGTGAGTTGGAGACTATATTGTCTGTTTATTTTGTCAATTTAGTTCCCTGTATACAACTGGAACCAAATGGTTGCTCAATAGCTCATTGTGGAATTAAAACTAAAATTATTGCTCTTTTTCCATGACTCAAGAAAAGTTTTTTCATTTTATTAAATCATTGTAAGTGACAAAAAATACCTTAATAAAAAGGAAGAAATGATTATTTTAGTATGCTATTAATAAATTCTAGCTGTGCCCTTACTCTGTTTTTGAGAAAATGTCACATATTTAGTGATAATGCTAAACTATATGAAATGGCATTTGCAATAATCACTATATTATAATAAATAACATAGAAATTGTATAATAAAAGTAAATGCTGCCACATTCTCACCCACCTGTTTCTGTGTCATAATATTAGGACTGATGATGAAATATATAATTGATCCAATATCACATCTTCTGTTAACCTGTGGTGCACTGCAAGCTAAAAAAATATTTTTAACTTCCCATCAGTGGCAAGTGCATAATGAAGTTCAAAATAAAGTGAAGCTTTTCTCAAGAGACCTTTTCACTTATTCCTCTCTAGCCCAGTATATGTATTGCTCTTACCATACAAACTTTAAAAACCCAATCCTATAATTATTGCTTATCATAATCATGGAAGTAGCATGCTATTCTGTGAGCTATTTCATTGAGATATAAAAATGAGGTCCTGGCCAACTCATTATTGAAGGTCTCATGTCATAATATGTTAATATAAAAGTGTTGTTCTCTTGGTCCAGATCTGGCATCAATTTGTTAATTGAAAACCTACTCCCTGAACTATGTCCTCCTCCTCCTCACTGGAATGGATGGTTTAGGATGCACATGTTCATTTAAAAAGCTCTGGCCTTTTTAAGCAACAGAAAGTTTTGCAGGAAAGGTTTTGTGTTAGTGTGGAAATAAGCTAAATTTTACTTGGTCTTCCTATTTGCTCGTTTGTAAAAAATTCTTTGATCTTCCAGTGATAATATAAAATTAAGTCAAGTTAAGTTGATATTGGGTTCATTTATGTTGATAGATTGAAGTTATTTAATTATAAGTAATACTTTGATGAAGCAAATTTTCAGTGTGACTAAGACAGGGCTTATGTCTAACAGACCTTAAGAAAACAGGAAAAAATGTGGAAATTTGTTTCATTTATTTGTCTTACATTTTTCCACAATATCTTTTTTTTTAACTTTTAAAATTGAGCTTGCAACCAGTGATAAATATCACATAGGGAGTCCTGTTTTTGAGTGAGGTTGATAAAATTTAGATAAATCCTGTGTCAAAATAGAAAGATTAAATGGAAAATAGTAGAACAGAAAAATAACCATTGGAAAAAGTGCTAATAAAATTACAATGCATTGAAAGCCTGCATTGGGTCAGGCCCTCTAAAATAATATGTGATAGATAATTTCATTTAAACCCACAACAAGATTATCATTTCAGTGTTATTATAGCCCCTTCACTGTAAAAAAATCTCCAGAAATATTAAGTTATTGACACAAAGTCAAAAACTGGTGTCAAAAACGGGATCTGAACTCCAATCTTGCTTAGCCACCAGGGGACACCGAGGAGACAGAAAAAAATGGAAAGCCACCAGACACCCTGCTTTGACTTACCGTATTGTTCTTAATTTTAGTAAACATTTACACAAACAGACACATTAAGGTCCTATAGGTTCTGGCCTTTTCTTGCTCATACACTTGAGAGTAATAACTTGAGGAATAAAACCCTCAGGAATTTAATAAACGTGGCAGCAAATCTGCCTGAATAGGCTGACTCAGGAGTGCTTTACTTTGTGATAAGCATTCCTTTCTCCTGAAAGAAATGTTACAAGTTGTTCTTTGTGCCACAATAGCTTAGTAAGAATGGAAGTTATGAAATTGTCACAGATCTCTCACTAAGGTGGGGACATAGTGGTGAGGGGAGGAGCTTTTATAACTGTTTCATTACTAGTTATGAAATGGGAATGGAACACTGTCCAAATGTATTCTGATAATACTTTCCCAAAATGTTTAATCACATCCCACTTGTATTTAAAAATAAACATCTGTAAGACACATTACAAAGTCTCCATTTGTAAAAGTTAAATAAAATGTTATATAATTTGTCTTTCTAAAAACAAATATAAAATTGTATGTATATGCTGTCACCCAAATTCATAATGTTAATGTTAAATTAGGTAAATAAGTATTATTTAAGATACGTAAGTGTGTATTTCGATGTGTATAGGATGTAAAGAAGACCTATAGTCACCCCAGAACTTGATCCTAGGGGTATTTTTTGGAAAAGTTGGTGAAAGAAAATTGATCGAGTAAAGAAAAGCTATTTTATTGGGACTTTATGGTTATATATAATACTATATTTGTAATATTCAGTTTTGTTCCATGATTATTTTACAAACCTCAAAACATAACTTTTATAAAATTAAGAGTATTTATGCACATATCATGCAATTTTGCATAGTTCTACTTCTTAAGACTGAGCAGAAAACTTCGTGTTGGCAAAGGGAATTTTACAATTTAAGCATTGCATGTGTATATCTATGTAAAAAAACTGCACGTTCTGCACATGTACCCCAGAACTTAAAGTATGATAATAAAAAAATTCTACAAAAAGTATTCCTACATCAAACTTAAAATGATTATGACTAATAATATTTACAGAGATATTTATAAGTACCACATATCATGTCAAATCTTCAAGTTAAACTCTGATGTAAATAACTTTAAAAGTCACTTTTCGTTATAGAAAGAATAATCCTCCCCGCCCACACACACACTCAAAAAATGTCCATGTTAGAATATGTCACCTTACATTGCAAAGGGAAATTAAGGCTGCATGCAGATGGAAATAAACAGGCTAATCAGTTGGCATTAAAATATATAGATTATCTTGGATAATCTACCTGGCCCCAATATAATTACAAGGGTCCTTAAAAGTGGAAGAGAAAGGTAAGAGATTGAGAGCCAGAGTGATTCGGTGTGAGAAACTCTGGACCAGCCATTGCTGGCTTTGAAGAGGGTGAAAGAAAGACACCGAACAAGAAATGTGAAACTAGCAAACGCAACAAAATAGATTCTTCCCTACAACCCCCTATAAAGAGCAGAGATCTGTAAACACCTTTTTAGCCTAGTAAGGCACATGTCAGGCTACAGAACTGTAAGGTATTAAATTTGTATTCCTGCAAACCACTAAGTTTGCTGTAATTTGTGACAGCAGTAATAGAAAAACAAACCCAGTAAGTAGGAAAGCCAACATTCCACTGTGGAAATCCTGAAGTCAAAGTTTCTATGCTTAATCACTGCAGTGTAACGACCAAAATTATGTATAAATCATGATAAAGGAATAAATTGATAACTGACATTCTGGAATTTATATAAAGACGTACGTTTTTGTGGTGATTTTGTGCTTTTTAAAATCATTTTATTTGTATACTAAATAACATTGCTACTTCTACCATAGCAATTGTATGACAATTGTACACATATGGATTTTTAATATACATAAAGGACAGTAGATAATTTTTCAGTAGGTGAACACTGGCTAAGATAATGTTAGGAAGAAAAATAGAAGTGATCATCCATTAGTAGGTAAACATATTTTATACTATTCTAACACGGAATAAATTTAAAAACTTATTGCTTGTTTTATTTCAGACACTTTACCGTGCATCCTTATCTGCAAGAGTGACATAATTAATGTATTTTAGAATGCTAGACAACGTTGAATGCATATTAAGTTGTCAAAATAAAAAGTGCAGGAAAGAAGTAAGAACAATTGACTTGGTTTTAGAAAAATCAAATTTCTATTTAAGTCTTTCTAATTAATAATTGTAAAATATAAGTGCATTTCTTAAATTCTCAAACATAAAATCAGAGTTCACAATATTTTGCAGGCCACTTGACCTTTTTTGTTTTGATGTTAGACCAATGTTAGGTTGAAATCTAGTTTCACTGGCTTAAAATTAAAATGGGTGTAGGGCTGGTTTCTTTTGGAATATCAGGGGAGAATCTGTTTTCTTGACTTTTCTATGATGGGCACTGTACTCATTCCTTGGCTCACGATACGGCATTACATGATGTTTTCTCTCTCTGTCCCCATTATCACATCACCTTCTATGTTATAATTACCCTTGTATTACATCAGGCCCACCAGAATGATTCAGGATAAGTTTTGTATCTCATGATCCTTAACCTACTCACATCTACAAAGTCCCTTTGGCCATGTAGGATTATATACAGTATTCACAGGTCCCAAGGATTAGGATGTGCATCATTCAGGGCCATTATTCAGTCTCTTCTCAGAGTAATTTGGTACCTGTATTCTTGTTAAGAGTTAATAATACTAGGACAAAAACAATATCTGGTTATTTACTCCTATAGCCCTAAAAGCCAGGGCAATCTCTAGAATATACTGTAGAACTATTTATTGAATGAAAGAGTAAAAAGTATTGGCATGAATGAATTAGAATGACTAATAGATGAGAGGTAAAAACTAGTAAGAGAGAGGAATTATCTCAGACTTTCAAATATTTTCCCCAAGTCTAGAAATGTGAATATATCTAAATAGAATTGTAATTAGCAATATTAACTAATATCACTTGTTTTTTATTATTACTTTTTAAATTTATTTTTATTATGTTTGTTTAGAGATAGATTCTCGCCTTGTCATCAAGGCTGGAGTAGAGTGTCGTTGATTATAGCTCACTGCAGCCTCAATCTCCTGGGTTCAGTTGATCCTCTTGCCTCAGTCTCCCAAGTAGCTAGGACAACAGGCATGTGCCACCATGCTCACCTAATATTTTATTTTTTGTAGAGACAGGATCTCATTATGTTTCAAAGCCTCGTCTCGAAGCATAAATCATTTTGTGATTATTAAAGTTAACTATTTCAGCAGCAATGGAATGAAATGACCTAACAACTATATGATTCAAATATTTAATAATTTTGTGATTTATTTTCATTCAGTTTTTCTCAGCACACTTGTAAAGTATAAATAATATTGTTTATCTCACAAAGATTAATTAGATCATGTATGTAAAAAGTCCTTTGTAAATTGTATAGTGAATAGGAAAATACATACCCGAATTTCTCTTGAACTTATTCATGTACGTATATGATGTTTAAAATACATACATAATTTTAGTAGGGGATGGTTTCCAATTTTATGATTTCTGTTTGGTTACAGAAAATGTGTCATTTTCAAGAAAAAATTGCTGAAAGCAGTCATTTCAGTACATCTGGATATATTTTTATGAAAAGTGCCTATGTCTCATTATACCACAATTAACATTTGTTAATGAGTAGCGGCAAATGACCACTGAATATCTAAATTAAAAAGAAATCAGTTCTATTCCTAACTATGAGACTCAGATACTTATTTTTCTACTGAGTTATCTTGGATATATTCTGTATCCTGAGTTGTCCTTCATAATTCCATTAGGACTTATTATGGAAATAAATATTGTACTCAATGGATCTTTCACATATTTCTAACAATATTTTTTGGACTACACCAATGACAAAATCAGATTATGAGTGATGTAAGTATAATTTGGAGGCAAAGTCTCCTGTATCCAGAAGGTCTTAGTCACAAATACAGATGCACTTTAAATACCCCTATTACAGTGCATTTGTAATGAATGATTTCAACATCTTGATGAACTTTGTATTATTTTTTGCTTGGGCATTTATTTCCTTGCATTTCAATTGGGTCTATTGCTACACTAATACTACATGGTTGTGAACAAGGTGACCAATCATCTTACTGAGTGATATTAAGACTTTGTGTTGTTTATTAATACACACATGCTGTTTGATCTTTTCACGTGTAATTTAAAAAAAATTGTATCATGACAAGAAAATATTGTGCGACTTTTAAGAGCTTTAAATCCAGATATATTTTGCTAACTTGGTTTTTGTGCTAATATTTTTAAACTGTTTTGAATTATATGTTGCATAATTAATTATAAAGAAAATATAACAACTGCATGAAACTAGTACTGAATAGTTCTACTTTTTTAAACTTAGATATCCAGTGGTAGTTTGCTTTTACATAGGTGAAAATTTTAGCAGGTCAAAAAAAGTTTGGGTAATTTGGTAATTTAATTTGAAGTCTGTGATGCTGGGTAGGGGGAAACATTTAGAAATTATGGTATAATTGACTGGTGGTCTACATTATGGTATAATTGACTGGTGGTCTACATTATGGTATAATTGACTGGTGGTCTACATTATAATAAAATTTTAGCCAAGGAAACAAAAACTCTTAGTCAATGGAATGGGTTTGGCTCCAGTTCTACTAGCCATTTGAAAATATCCCAATCATAGATTTTTGAAATATTTTTTATTTTATACTAAAAATTATTTCTGGAATATTTTCATCATTCCAATATTCACCATAAAGTGCTCAAGTTAATCTACAGTGAGTTCTACCAAAAAGAAGAATCCATTACAATACTAATTTTAATCTCACAAATGACTTATTAATATACTGCCCAATAGATATATTCTGTAGCACTTACATAACTTTTAATTATTATAATACACTAAATTTCAAAGAGATAGCCACTCTCAGCACAAAAATTCTACCTAAATGGTCAAATTAACTAACGCTATAGTAGTCATATATATATTTATAAATATATAGACATATCAGTTAATTTTATTCTTATACAGAAATCCATATATTTTGATAGTTTCTTGCATTTTTGCTAGCTTTATAAAACTTATAGAAATTAAATGTGTCTATTGCTATGGTTCGAATGTTTACGTCCCACTCAAATTCACATGTTGAAACCCACTGAGATTCATATTCATATGAAATTCATATGAATTTGAATTCCCTCATGAATGGGATTAGTGCCCTGATAACAAGAGGCTTGAGGGAGCTTGTTTGCCCTTTCTGCCATGTGAGTACACAGACAGAAGGTCCATTCTTTGAAGCACAGAGTGAGTTCTCACTAGATTGAATCTGCTGGTACCTGGATCTTAGACTTCCCAACCTTTAGAACTGTGACCAATAAATTTATGTTGTTTATAAATAACTCCTAAGATATTTTGTTATAACAGCCTCAACAATAGAAGACACCTGTTTTATAAGTCTGCAAAGCATGTAGCCCCAAATTTGTATCATTGGGCTGTAAAATACTAAAATGTTTTCTCAGCTGCATATGTGCAATATAATAAAAGCACAAGGATATAAATTTTATAAACAGAATTTTAGGACAAAAGTAGTGAAGTATAAGATATTTCAACGCCAGAAATCAAACTGACCTCATTATTTCCCTTTAGAGATTTCTCCAGTGGAAGGAATAGCCATGTAAGTTATCAAATAACTCAATTCTCATTTTCTTATCTAATTTTTCAGTCTTTATTTTTAAGTAATCTAATTTTTATAGTTTCAGGGAGTACATACTCAAAGTAGAAAGGTTAGCCCTAGAATCTGTTGTACTATATCTAAAGGTAACATCAGATTGTTACTTTTCAAGTAACACATTATCAGTGCATGTTTATAAAATACGAATAATTCTAGACATTAGACTTTAAAAAATAACTGCTGGTAATTAAACCAAATTAATACTTTCAATAGGGCTACTTATTATATACTTTATTTGAAAGACTTTTTCTTCCTGTATATTGTATTCCAAATCAGATACACTCAGATGCAACCATATTTAATATAAATTGTAGAAAAAACTATGATTACAAATGGCTTTGTAGGTACCCTTGAACTTTAATAAAACTTTACCTATGCTTAATGCATTTATTTGATTTTACAGTTTAAAATTGGATCATATTGAAATTTTATTTTTAATTTATACTTTCTATTTAGGAATCAGGTTGCTTTTCTTATCCTTTAAGTGTTTGGAATATGTATGGAGAAAATGGAAGAAGACAAAATGAGGGATGAAGCATTAAGAAATTATTACTGTGGGACAAATATATCCCTTGCCTCTCAGAAAAATCTGAGAATTATTTTAACTCTATGACTTTCAGAATGAGTTCCTGGAAACTTCGGACAATAAAGGTTTGCCCAGTCCTAGGATAATCTATGTCTTTCAGCAGTATTATTCATTTCTTCCTGTATAAAATAAGTGGCATTGAATAAATAATGATCATTAGCAATATGTTACCCTTTAATACACATATTTTCAAATCTTTCCCTGAAGCAGTGAACATTAATTCATACTCAGTTGCAATTATGTCAGACCTCCACTAATTTAGATTGAATTCACATGCACAAATCAGAATACTCTGGGAAGAGCTCCAACCGTAACTATCTGTCAAACAAATCAAAGTTGTCTTCTACATGCAATATGTCTGGTGTTGCTGATATTTTTAGATTTCTACAAATATTCTAAGATTGCTAGACTAATTCTTACTAAATATGAATCTTTAAATGTTCCTCAAAATTTTATTTATGAGTTTGTTTATATTTTAATTTTATTGGTATATCATTAATAATCTAAAATAAATATTATTTGTTAAATTACATATATTTTATTAAAGTATTTTATAAATGGTCATATTATTAATTCAGCAAAATTTTACCATGACTCAATTATTTACTTAGGAATTAAGTCAACAAATGACAAAATTTGAAATAAACAGAAATAATGTGCATAAACATATTTATTATACTAATTTCTCACTATTTCTCATTATTTTCTTGATCTCCTTCTTTCCCTGATTAAATTCCATGTTCTATTGCCAGCATTTTCTTGTGTACCTCTTCACCTCCTATGCTTGCTTCTCCTTTTACTATATTCCCTAAATGACAGCATTGGCAATGTCCTAATTGTACCC
This sequence comes from Pan paniscus, assembly GCF_029289425.2. Classification (NCBI taxonomy): domain Eukaryota; kingdom Metazoa; phylum Chordata; class Mammalia; order Primates; family Hominidae; genus Pan; species Pan paniscus. The sequence goes on from NC_073249.2 coordinate 60,813,161, forward strand.
TACCTATCCACCAAACTTGAAATGGCTGTAGAAAAACACACAAATATGATGATTAGCTTTCACAAAACATAATGTCAATGAAAGACTTACAAATTTCTCTATCAGTTATTTCAAAGAGAAGGGCAATGAATGAATTGTCCTTCTCTTTGAAATGACTATTTTCTTTTTAAAATTCATTTTTTTAACTTTTATTTTAAGTCCAGGGGTACATGTGCAGGTTTGTTACATAGGCAAACTTGTGTCATGGGGGTTTATTGTACACATATTTCATCAACCAGGTATTAAGCCTAGTACCCATTAGTTATTTTTCCTGATTCTCTCCCTCCTTCCATCCTCTACCCTCCAAATGACCTCAATGTGTCATGTTCCTTTCTATGTACCCATGTGTTCTCATAATTTAGCTCCCACTTATAAGTAAGAATGCTAGTATTTGGTTTCCTGTTCCTGCGTTAGTTTGCTAAGGATAGTGGCCTCCGGATCCATCCATGTCCCTGCAGAGAACATGATCTCATTCTTTTTAACGGCTGCTTTCTGTTTCATACTGTTTCTTCTCAAATCCTTAATATGTCACATCCATAATCCCAAGTTACCCTAAGCTAATAACCTTATTTCCTGTTTTACTGTGGAACCTATCCATTACATGTATCTAGCATACTACGGGGATCTATAGTCACATATTTTGCTTTCTCATTATTACTGTGAATAACTGTCAGAGGTTCTAGAGATATGACCCTTTTATTTTCATGTAAGTATAGGTGCCCTGTTTTCTACCAAAGAATATTTTTGACAATTTTCCTCTCCTTCTCTATGCCATTAATTGTTATGCTCTCGGGTTTTTATTAGTTTTAAAACATTCTATTATCACTCTAAAGTCCACCAACATTGCTCTAAGTATGTTCACACTAAATGAAATGAAAATTTCTTAGTCCTCATTTGACTTGGTTTATCAGCAGCATTTGATACAGTTGATCAATCCATTTTTTGATTGATTCACTTGATTCCAGTTATACCACAATGCCACAGGTTTTTCGCTTACTATACTCTAATTCTACTCAGATTGCTTTGTTAATTTTTCTATTTTTCTGACCCCTACATATGGAATTTCTCTTCTGCTTATTTTTAATCTCTTCTATTTCTATGTATATTAACTCTCATTCCTTCAGTTATACATATTATCATGGCTTAATAAGCATCTCAAAATTTAAATGGCTCAAACTGACTACCTGATCTTCCTGCCCTAAAAGAAAAAAAATAATTAACAACAACAACAAAACCCTTTTTTATACTGCCTTTTTACCATGACAGAAAAGATTAGTCACTATTTTCTAGTTACTCAGGCCAAACATCCCAGTTACCAGTGACAACTCTTTTTCTAAAACCACATATGCAATCAATGAGTACTTTCTACTGGCCCTAACCTTTAATCCAGAATCCAGGTAATTCTCCTTATTTTTACTGTTACTACTTTCTTCTGTGCCAATTTCATTTACAAAGGTTACTGCAATAATCTTCTCAAATTTCTCCTTGATGCTACCTTTGCCCTGTGTTAATCTATTACTTTTGTTTTAATTATTAAATTTTTAAAATACAAAATAAAAGTATTGATACAGAAAAACATTTAACCCACATATAACTTAATAAACAGTTATAAATTGAACTTTCTTATGATCAATACCCTGTTAAGGACGTATAACTTTGCCAGCCAACTCAATAATCTTCTCAATCTTTAGCTAGCTTTCTAACTCTGTAAGATGGTTGTGTAACAGACAGGCTATTTTCTTCTTAAGGATGGAATGGCAACACAGGGTTTTGATAAATTCATCATCAATGGGCCCAGGAGATGATCAATACAGAATCACAATTTAAATTGACTATAGCTAGTCACAGTGAAAACAGTCAGTCAATACTGTCATTAAGTTAATTAACATTGGCTGTCAATCACAGCAGAAGTAAAATACATGAGGTAGCCAAAGCACGACACCATAATCTTCAATCCAGAAGGAAGAGTAGTTGAATTGAAGGAATATGTAAGCCTGAAGTAAGGAAAGAACCATAGCTATGCAAGTTGATACTCAGCAATCTAGTTTTTCAACAGAGCTCTGCCAAAGCAATGACAAGTTCTGAAGAATGAACAAGCAGCAGGAATAACAACAAAACAAAGCCATCACTGAATAAGAAGTAATAAACATATTCAGAAACTCATACAGGGGATTGTGTAGATGAGTGGAAGACAAATAAAATTTACAATTTAAGGAACGTTATGAAAATACAGGTGGCTAGGAGTCAGTCTTTAAGTGTTAGTTTCAATGAGTCTTTGTAATGACCCAACTTTGTACATTTTAAAGTTTCATGTGAAATTCAGATGCACAATCAGTATTGAGAATTATTCACTTGAGAACACAGATGTTAGGATCAAAACTAATTTTGAGTCACTGAGTGTCTCTCTTTCTCCACAAAATGGAGTAACAATAGTAGGACTCTGGTATTGTGAGACTTCTAGGGAATGTCTGCAAAGAGCATAACATTGTGGCACATAGCAGGAGAGCAATCAGTATTGTCATTACATTTATATAATTCTCTGTGCAAAAGGTCATCTTCATCTCAAGCATTTCTCAGTGGCTAATTATATTTACCATTTTTTCTCCAAGGTAAATTTCAAGCTATGATCTAGTGGTTGTAAATTTTTGTTTAAATAAATTTATGACAAACTGTGCAATTAATTAAGTTTTCAGAATTTACTTTGGTTTAGTTTTTTATGACTTTCAATTATGTTCCATAATGTGTCCTAATAAATACATTTTGAATGAATAAAATGATGTTTGAATGAACTGTGGCACTCTGGTTGTTTACATACCATAAAAACATTTAGTATTTGCACTTCATCATGAGAATGCAATCTATATCACTGTGACAAATATAGTGCATGTGAACCTTTAAAACATTTATTATTGGCTGTAATTATTATTAATTACAATATTCACTTGTCATTAGTGAAAAATAGACCTGTATTAGCAATTTTCTTTGAAAAGCTTAATGGTTAATTTGTAACATACATTCTCATCATACTTTGTTTATTTTAGGTTGTTCTTATTAATGTTTAGTCTTTTAACTACTATGGTAAATAATGGAACATTTGAAATTTGTAGTAGAGTAAGTAATATAGGTTCACAATATCATTTCACACATAAGTAAACAGAAGATATCATCTACATGTATCTGTATTTCTCCTTATTTTTCACCAAAGTAAAATGTACATGCAGAAAAGAGGTTCTTGTCATAAATGGACAGCTCACTGAATTTTCACAAAATAGACATATCTATGCAACCAACATTCAAATTATGAAATATAGCATTATCAGAATGCCAGAAATGCCTGTATGGCTGCTTTTCAAATCTGTTTCAGTAAATCTCCCACTATCTCAACTTCTTATAGCATAGTTCAGTGTTTTCTTGTACCACTTATAAACAGGGTCGCATAGTGTTTGAGTCCTTAGTATTACATGTGTGTGTTTCATTCATATAGTTGCAAGTATTCATGCATTATTGATTCTTATTGCTATAAAGTGTTCCAGTCGGTGGTAGATAATTTATTTCTCATTTGACTATTGATGCACATTTGGTTGCCTTTTAGAGCTACCCTGAATAGTGCCATTTAAAATAATTTATTATCTATATTTTGAAGGAGATATGCTCACATTGATTAAATGTTGAGAAGTGAAAGTATTATCTTATTAATATTAGTATTAATTAATATTAAGGTATACATTTGTTCAGCTTTAGATACTACCAAACAGATATACTGTGGCTATAACAGCTTACCCTTCCATGGGCATATTATGTCTATTTTCTAATTTTTCAACATCCTTAACAACCCTTGGCTGTTGCTATGGTCTGATTTTGTGTCCTCTCAAAATTTATATGTTGAAATCCTAGCCTTGAAGATTATGATATTAAACCTATTTATGCCTAGTGTTCCATTACTGGAACACTAAGTATGTGGGCGTTATTTATATCCTACTGCTCAAGGTCATCACCAAGGTCAGATTGCAAAAATTCAAAAACTTGCAACTTCAGGCATAAATGGGTTAAGGGATGGGGCCTGAGTCGATAATTAGATCATGAGGATAGAGCTCTCACGAATGAGATTGTAGTCTCTATAAATGAAGCCAGAGGAACCTTGTTTGCCCCTTCCACTACAGGAGAACATAGAGAGAAGATTCATCTATGAACTAGAAAATGGGCCTTACTAGACAAGGAATGCTCCAGGGCCTTGATCTTGGACTTGTCGGCCGCCAGAACTGTGAGAAATAAAATTTGTTGTTTATAAGCTACCCTATCTATATATAGTATTTTATCCTATAAATATATATTATTTAATATAAATGAAATATATTATAGAAGCCTGAGCTGACTGAAGCACTTAAATCTTATATCTAGGATTTCCTAGATATAAGATTATGTCATCTGCAAACAAGGCTAATATGAGTATTTTCTTTCCAATTTGGATTAAAGAAAGAAATTAATTTCCAATTAATATTATATATTAGTATTAATATATAATAATATATATTAATATTAATATATAATAATATATATTAATATTAATATATAATAATATATATTAATATTAATATATAATAATATATATTAATATTAATATATAATAATATATATTAATATTAATATATAATAATATATATTAATATATGTAAATGAAGTGATGGAAGGGTCTGGAATTATTTTATCCTGGATGGATAATCCAGTCAGGTGCCACTATTGCATATAAACTATGACTTTTCTTTAACGCTACTGCATTAATAGCAGAACAGACTTTAAAATTTATTAGGCAACTATATGCTCATGACTACTTTTCTAGACTGTGTATACTTTTGCATTTATCAATGTGTCTAAGTATTCATAATTACTTGTTTCTTAATTACTGGAGATTTGTAAAAAGTGTTCGTATATGAAATATGTCTTCCAACTTTGTTCTTAATTTTTAACCGTTTTTGTCCTATTATTGAACTACTAAATTTCCATACACATTTTAGAATATTTTAAGTAAAATGTTTTATATGCTAAAATTTTTATTGATTTTTTGTTTTTATTTTAAATAGATTTTTATTAGAGTAAAAATACATATTTAATTTACCATCTTTACAATTTTTAAGTGATAAGTACATTTATATCCTTTTAAGTGATTATCAATACTTATCAGTGTTAATAATCATATTTATATCCTTTTTATCCCTTTCATTCCACCCAACTGCCTCCCATTCCCAGGCTCTGGCAATGTCTAATCTATTCTGGATTATTATGTAATCCACATGTTTAGCTCCCACATATGAATGAGGATATATGTCTTTCTCTGCTTGGCTTATTTCACTTAACATAATAGCTTCCAGTTTCATTCGTGTTGCTGTAAATGACAGGATTTTATCTCCTTTTATGGCTGAGTAATATTCCATTGTGTATATATTCACATTCTTTATTCAGTTATTGTCTGATGGACACTTAGATTGATTCCAGTTCAGCTATTGTGAATAGTGCAATAAGCATGAGAGTGAAGATACAGATATCTCTTTGATGAATATTTTCTTTCTTTTAGGTATACACCCAGTAGTGGAATTGCTGGATCATATGGTAGATCTATTTTCAGTCTTTTTGAGGAACCTTCATACTCTTCTCCATCGCAGCTGTACTAGTTTAAATTCCTACCAAAGATATATGAGGGTTTCCCTTTCTCCACATCCTCTTCAGCATGTTATTGCTTACCTTTTGGATATAAGCCATTCTGAAGAAGGTAAGATGATATCTCATTGTGGTTTGATTTACATTTATATGATGACCAGTATGTTTAGCATTTTTCTCATATAGCTGTTGGCCATTAGTATGTCTTCTTTTGAGGACTGCCTGTTTAGATCTTTTGCTCATTTTTAATTGGATTATTATTATTATTGTTTTGCTATTGAGTTGTTTGAGTTCCTTCTCTATTCTGGTTATTAATTCCTTGACAAATGAGTAGTTTAGAAATATTTTCTCCCATCTTGTGAATTGTCTCTTCACTTTTTGGATTGTTTCCTTTGTTGTTCCAAAGCTTTTTAGCTTCATGTAATCCCAATTTATTTTTGCTTTGGTTGTCTGTGTTTTCAGATGTTACACAAAATATCTCTGCCTAGACCAGTCTCCTAGAGGATTTCCCCAGTGTTTTCTTTTCATATTATAGTTCCCCAGTTTCAGGTCTTAGGTTTAAGCCTTCAATCCATTTTGATTTGATTTTTTTGTATGGTGAGAGGTAGGGGTCTGGTTTCATTCTTCTGCATTTTGTCATCCAGTTTTCCAAATACCATTTATTAAAAATACTGTCATTTCCCCATTATATGTTCTTGGCATCTTTTTGGAAGACGACTTGGTAGTAAATGTGTGCATTTATATGTAGGTTCTATATTCTGTTCCATTGTTTTATATATTTGTTTTTACGCCAATACTATGCTTTTCTATAATACTATAGATTTGTACTATAACTATAACTTTGTAGTAAATTTTGAAGTCAGGTTGTATGAGGCCTCCCGGATTTTCTTTTGCTCAGGACTGCTTTGGCTATTTGGGATCCTTTGTGGTTCCTTATGAATTTTAGAATTTATTTTTCTATTTCTATGGAGAATGTCAGCGGTGTTTGGAAAAGGACTGCATTAAATCTGGAAGTTGCTTTGGGTAGTATTGTCTTTTTCACAATCTTAATTATTCTCATCCTTGAACATGCAATGTTTTTCAATTTTTTTGTACCCTCTTTATTTTTCATCACATTTTTGTAATTTTCCTTCTATGGATCTTCTTTGGTTAGATTAGTCTAAGCATTAATCTAGGTATTTTATACTTTTTGGAGTTATTGTAAACAAGATTTCTTTCTCAATTTCTTTTTCACATTGTTTGCTGTTGGTGTATATAAATGCTAGTAATCATTGTATGCTAATTTTGTATTCTTCAAATTTTGTGTCTTGCAACTTTACTAAATTTATCAATGTTAGCAGTTATTGGTGGAATATTTAGGATTTCCTAGATATAAGATTATATTATCTGCAAACAAGGCTAATATGAGTATTTTCTTTCCAATTTGGATGCCATTTCTTTCTTTCTCTTGCCTAATTAATCCAGCCAGAACTTCCAGCAGTATGTTGAATAATACTGGTAAAAGTTGGCACCATTATCTTGTTCCAATCTACAAAGTAAAGGCCTTCAATTTTTCCTGTTCATTATAATGTCATCCATGAGTTTGTCATGTATGATCTTCATTATTTTGAGATATGTTTCTCTCATGTCCATTTTGATGAGGGTATTAATCATAAAGAAATGTTGAATTTCATCATTTTTTGTATTTATTGCAATAATTGTGTGGTGTTTGTTCTTCTCTCTTTATTTTTAAATAGTCTATCTAAAAGTTTGTTGATTTTATTTGTCTAGTCAAAGATCCAACCTTTTTAGTTGATCTTCTATATTGTATTTTAGTCTCAATTTGTTTATTCGAAGTCTTTCTACTTTGTCATAGTCATTTATTGCTATAAAATTCTTCTTAGTACTTCTTTTGCCTTATTTCATAGATTTTTATATGTTATATTTCCATTTTCTTTTTGTTTCAAGAATTTTTATGTGTTGATGAGAACAGTGCTATTACTCTTTCATTTAATACTGCTAAATGGAAGAAAAGGTTTTACTTACTTATCAGCTTCAAAATGCTAATAAATGGACAAACTTCTAATCTGCTGATCTGGATAAAGGCGAGGAAACATAAATTGTATCCTCACAAGGTGAGTTATCCAAGTACAATCATGGATAGTAAAGTGAATACTGTTTGACCTTTTTTTATGTAATCGTTTCAGTGTGAACTAGGTCAGAAATGATAGAGAGCAAGAGCAACACAGAGATATGTCCTATATATCATGCAAAATTGAAGCAATCGTGTCTTATTTGGGGGTTATTTCAAGCAATATCTATAACCTAGGAATATTATGAGTGGTGGCAGAGAGGAAATGTTAAAATCTGAGATTATGAAAGTAAATATAAATACACATAATATCAAAATTGAATATTTTACATTATGCTAGTAAGTTTAGAACTTATCAAAAGTACAGAACTTTTAGTAATGTGGTGATAAAATCAGATTTATTCCTTAGGAAACAAAAATGAATGTGAGATTGATACTAAAGTAGAAAGCAGAGAAAGGTTGACCAGAAGGGTCTCAATTTGTAAAATACAATGCTATTCCAGATGAAAGGAAGAGAGAGAAATGACATAATTAAGACAGTAGCTATATGCATGGAAAGTTTAAACAATTTAGGCAGATACCGATAGCGTACAAACAATGGAAGCTGGTATTGGGTAGATACAGAAGAAGAGGAAGAAATGAAAGACAATTCCAGGTGCCTACTTTGGAAAATAGATATTTTACTTAATAAGAGGAGTAGATTTGAGAATCCTAATATCCATTTTTAATTAATTAAGCAACTATGTTTTAACAGTTTAAATTACTCTTGTGATACAATATTTAGCAAAGTATAATACTAACACAGTTTTATTTCTCTATTGCAATAAAATCTAAGTTTATCCCAATGTGCCAGTAGAAACAGAGTGTAAAAGGCAGAATGATAAAGGGATACTAAATTTAAGAGGTATTACTCTTACAAAATATTTTTGTTATATTATTTAAAATTTCTGATCTCTGAATTTCTTGAAATTTTTGGAATTATAGTAAAATTTGAATTCATTAATATCTTTATTATAATATATAGTGTTCTTATAAAGATGAGTCATTATAATCTAGTCACATGTTAACCTGACTTGGTTAAATCAAATTGCTTTATTCAAATCATTTAGGTGATATTAAATTCTCAGTGAAAATAGAAACTGAGATTACCTATAATAAGAAAGTGAGGAATTTGTAGAATAGACCATTTAAAGGAATGGAGAATATCATGGCAGAATATGAACTTTTAAGAGTCTCTAAATTTACTACAGTCCAACAACAATGACTTCTATTGTTTTTCTCTCACACAGTATCCAAACTTGTTCTACTTTAATATCTTTATATTTCAATTCGTTCTTCCAATATTCTTACCACCATGTTTTCAAACAAGCTAGATAAAAGTGGGGATATGTAAAATATAACTTTATGTTATTGAGGTATTAGCTCAAGTATCAGTTCCTGATTCCACAAATCACACCCTCACCCACTCCTCCCATCTTGTGACATTCTAAAAACATCGCCTAGAAAGATGCTGGGCACAAAATAAAATCTCGATAATTCTGTTAAATAACTGAAAAAAAATAGAAAACTACATCTTTGGTTAAAAAAAGAAAAAAATTAGTAAATTGACACAGGAACTCAGTTCTCAGTGCATTTGGGGTATTTTATTAGTTGCCATTTTTATACACTAACATGTACTTTGCAGCCTAGAGAAATGTACAGAAGGCAAGCTTTGGAAACAACTACATTTAGGACTTAATATTGGCTGCAAAACAGAACAATCTAGATAATTTTCTATGATTCAGTTTCCTTAATTGTAAAAAGGAAGTATTTTTTAATAATTTTATGAAGATTAAATGAAACATTTTATATGGCAGATATAAGACCATATATACCTAAACCTAGCTTTAATTCTTTTCTTCTCTGACCCAACTTTATGTATAAATTGCTACACATAATTTAAAATATTATAGCCATGAGAAAATTAACTCTTAATTTACAATGACCAACTCCAAAACAGAATTTTATAAGTCATGTTGAACCAGTGCTTTATTTAAATTTAACTTTTTATGCTTTTATTCATAATCCTTTTTTTCTCTAAAACTAAAAATATTTTCCCTGTACAACTCTTACCACCACTGCCAACCCACTAAAAGGTTATAAATTCATTAATTCTTATACTTGAACAAAACATTTTAAACATGTAATCAGAATGGCATATTTATAACATCAGTTTAATGAGACAATTTTTAAATTAAGTTTAGTATGTGGAATGAAATTTCTTAGTTAATTGAATGTTGTCTGCACTTTTTATTTGGACTTGGAAGGTGAATGAGTGAGCTATTGTTCAGAAAAGTGCAATGAATTACAGAAGCTATATCTTCACTCAAAAATAATGAGTTCTGTGGGTAATCTATACTACTTTTCAGGCTAAATACTCAATTTTCTTGGACTCGCCTATTGGTTTAAGCACTAGATTCTGGTTCTCCACACAATATAAAGATTTGTGAAAGTATTTAAATAATTACAACCAAAGTAGCTTAAAATACTCCATCACTTGAGAGATAGTCTTTTAGAAAATATTAAATTGATTAACTTGAAAAGGCTAGAATTGAGGCAATTGGAAGTAAATTGTGTTTTAAATTTAAAACAACTTTATGTTCTCTAGATATAAACTAAGTAATTTTCTTTAGGTCAGTAATATTTGTAAAAACACTTTCAGACCCTCTAAGAAGAGAGGAAAAGACCTAAGAAATTATAAATGCACAACTAAAAACCACTGTGAGTGTTAATCCTGTTATGAATGAATGATGTGGGATCTTTCAGGTATGTAAAAATTAGTTTACTTATTTTGTCATTGTTTAGCAGTAATAGTAACTTTTATTTTTACTGCTAAAGTACGATTATCATTTCGAATTGGTTCAAAAAAAATTCACAGTGGTCTCTCCTTATCCTCAGGAGATATGTTCTAAGACATCCATGAGTAGTACCAAAACCTATATGTACTCTGCACAAATTTCTATTCCTCCATCGCAATTTCACAGAAGATTAATTCTAACCATCTATTTTAGCAACCTCAGTGTATGATTTTTTTCTCTTTAATTGTCAGGAACTTTCACCTATTCACTTAACAGAAGCACTTTATGGCTTCTCTTTGGCACACCCAAATTGCCAGAATCTTGTAATTTTAGGACATTAATAAGTAAAATAAGGATTACTTTAACACAAGCACTGTGATATAGTGACAATCAATTTTATAACCGAGATGCCAACTCGGTGACTAACAGGCAGTAGCATGTGCAGTGTAAATACACTGCACGAAGGGATGATTCCCATCCCATGCGAGATGACAGAAAATTTTACGATGCCACTCAAAATAGTATGCAATTTGCAACTTATTAATTGTTCATTTTTGAAATTTTCTATTTAATATTTTTGGAGCACATGACTATGGGGAACTGAAACCATGGAAAACAAAACCACAGATAAAAGGGGACTACTGTGTACCTATAGTTTGGCTATCCTAACTACACAAGAAATCACCTGTCCTGCTCAGAGTCAAATAAATTTAATTTCTAAAAGACTTATCAAAGAGCTTTCAAATAGCCATGCATTAAAAAAAATTAGATGAGCTATCTAACATACGTATTTTTTCAATAGTAAAAAATCAAATTACAATTAATATGTGCATAGAAGGAAGATTTGTATTTTTAAATGAGTGATAATTTAAAAAAAAACTAAGGTGCTTTTTGAATAAATGTTTGTATTTACACAACACCTGGCTCACATTTTAAAAATTGTCTTTTTTTGACATCCCACCATCATCCTCAGGATTCCTCCTACGAAAATGACATATTTAACTCCAGAGGTGCAGAAATAGACAGTGGTAACTTACTTAAATGCCTACATTTGATTGATATGTATTTCCTGGTATTTAGTATATTAAAGCTTGGTTAAACCAAAATGTGATATGTGGATCAACTATACAAAAGATAATTATTTTCTTTCTTTTTTCTTGCTAAGTGTTTGTGCTAAAATATTCATGTTCATCTAAAGATTTGCATTTTCTGACAGATAATAATGGCCTTATTTTGGGTGATATGCACATACCCAATGCAAATTAGACAATTCAACCATTTAACCTTGAAATATACCTAATATCTTAGATAGAGCAATTCTACAGAGAAATATGTAACACCCAGGGAATAAAAGAAAATACAATCATGCAAATATTAAGGGGTAATTCACTATATATTAAGTATATCTCCAGCAATTACATTCTCTTTAGCTTTATCTTCTTAATTATTTAGGAATTAATGTACTTCTGGTAAACACAAAAAGTTAAACAAAAATATATTCAGTCTCCATCTCACAAAATTCCACCAAAAATGTAAGGAAATATTTAATTAATGCACAAGGACAATGGAAATGGAAGTGTGAATGGCAGCTACAAAATGTAAAAAACAGAAAGAAGTATCTTTTATGAAAAGGCCATGTACTGCTGTAGTAGTTAGGCTAAAACAGGCAAAGCCATGCCACAAAGTTCTAGTTAACTCCAGGAAAGCTAAAGGCACCAACTACCTTTGAAAGTAGAAGATGAATATAGGTCTTAAGATCAGAATAATAACTTAAAGTTTGTGTAAATGTTCTTAGATTTCCAGGTTTTTACTTTCATAGCACAGATCAAAGCAACTGCCTTTCCTCTACTACGGCATAAACCTAGATTTATGCTGTGAAGCATTTATACCAGGGAGGCTGTGGACTCCGACATTAGTATAGCAGGAATACCATACTGAAGAAGGAATACATACTCAAGGAAATGCACTATCCTGAACTGAGAAAAACATTTCTCATCTTCAATCAGCTCTGATAAAAATGACAGCCAGACGTCAATACCCCAAAGTGGAACACTGGAGAACTCTTCTATGGGAAAATTATTAATACATAAAAAGAAAAGCTTACACATCTTAGGCAATGTTTCCCAAGGGCACAGCTGAGACGGAAGCCTACTAGTTGACATGTTTTTAACAGAGCTAGAGAACATTGATATTGATTCTGCTTTTTATTTCTCACTCCTGAATATAATTGGATAGCTAAATTTCAACAGATATTTGAGGACAGTCCATAACAAGAAAAAAGAGGCCAAATAGCAAATGACAAAAATAGGGAGGGGAGAATTCATAGAAACCAGAAAGAAATGTGTGGGACAAGAGGGAGTAAAGATAATGCAATCTTAAGTCTGTGAATAATAGCCTCAGAGAGGATATTTCATACGTGGAAAAATAATCCTTAATAAGGAACAATAAATACATATATTTGAAAATATAGATATAAATGTAGATAGATATAGAGCTACGTAAATATCCTAGATATGGTTAAATCAAGCCAATTAACATATCCATCTCCTCACTTACCTATCATTTTTTATGGTGAGATATTTGAAATTGCTTTTATAGTTATTTTAAAATATATAATAAATTGTTATTGACTATAGTCTCCCCACTATGCAATAGATCTTAAAACATATTTCTTTTATCTGAAAGTTTATACCCTTTACCACACAGCTCCATATTCCTCTCCTCCCTACCTCTCCAGTCTCTGATAAACATAATTTTACTCTCTACTTTTATGAGTCAGACTTTTTAATATTTCACATTGTATGCATATATCAAAACATCACATTGGACCCCATAACTGTATACACATAATTTGTCAGTTACAAATATTAATAGAAAAATCTCAGAAATAAAAACTCAAATGAGATGATTAAAATAAAGTTGAGGATAATCGTAAGCAAATGATCAGGATGACATTCGACTTCTCAAAAGAAGCAATTAAGTCTATAAGTCAGTGAAGCAATACTATCAATATTCTAACAAAATAGTTTTGATTTATGTGGCCAATCAAATTAAAAAATCATGCGTGAGTATATTTAAGATGACATTTCAGGTATTCAAGATTTTGTTTTACTTTATATAATCCATTTGTAGAGGACTATTAGAGTATGAGCTCTATCAAAAGATTAAACTAAAAAGAGGAATAAATATAGTTCAAGTTACAGGACATCCAATACAGGACTACTGGGTTTTATGTTTGTACCGGGAATAATTTTTGGTAGGGATATTTTTAATGAAGCATTTTGCAGAGCAGAAAATGTTGTCTTGACCTAGTGGTTAAAAGGATTTAAAGAAAAAATATATTTGACTATACATTAAGATTTTAAGTACTTTAATGTATTTTTAGTTATACCTCAACATGAAGTAAATAAACCAAAACAACAAAAGAAATGAAGATAATATTAAAATGAATCTAATCAATGTGGAGGATCTAAAATGTTGTTACTAACATAACTAGTGTGCCAGCAGGATGGATGGGATGTTTGGAATTTGATGGCCTTCCCTTTCTCTTAACCTCTAATGCCTCTTTTCCATTTGACTTCTCTCTCTTCATTACTGAAGTCGACTATTTTCCAAAAGCATAAAATGAAAAGCATCAAGAGCTAGATTTAAGGACATACAACGACACCTCTATTGTATGTTTTTGAAAAACTGAGTCACGGGGAAGAAGGAATGAACTCTAACTCCTGATGGGATAAGTGGTATACAAAAGCAGAGATGGAAGAAACTGTTACTGGCTACATTTTGCCCACATGCTATCATGTGATTACTGTGATGGCAACTCATTCATTTTTACTGTTTACAAAAATTCATCTTATGAATATTCCACAAGATTCTTTCTCCCTCCCTTCTTTCTTTCCTTCCCTCTTTCCTTCCTTGTTTCTTTCTTCTCCCTCCTGCCTTTTCTACATTTCTCACTCCCCCTTTTTTCTCTTTATTATTGTTTATTTACTCATTCTTTCTTTTAAATACGTAGCTTGCATCCTTTCCAGTTTCCTTTCTTTTCTTACAAATAATGCTGTAATACTATTTTATGGTGTAATACTGTATACCTATATCACAATGCAAAGTGTTAAGATTATATCAGAACATATAAGTAGGAAGAAAATTAATGTCATAGCATATGTACAACTTCAAATTATTAGATAATGTTTAATTTTATCCAAGTTGCTTATCCAAGTTTGTTATCATTTAAGCTCTCAGTGACCATGTGTGAGAGCTCTGATTCCAATCATTCTGGCTACAGCTTGATATTTTCAGATTTTTGTTTTCTTTTGACTATTTTAGTAGGTATAAAACATTGTTTATTGGCTTTAGTTTTATTTTCATAATAACTGGAAAAATTGAGTATATTTTCATATGTTTGATGATAATTTTTGTATCCTTTCCAGGAAAAAATATTCATGTGTTTTTACCATATTTTTTTGAAAGACATGGTATATCATCCCAATTATATTTTTTTCACAGGCATAAAAATTCTTCCAACTTTTCTTTAGAATTATATATCCTTCCCTACTGAGCTAATATGCTAGTTTGATCATATTTTAAATATTTACACATTTAAACGACACAATTATTTTTTTCTTTTCATTTAAAATGTAAACAGAAATACAAATTTAAAATAAGAGGCTTAATTCTCTCTCTTGAAAATATAGAAAGATATTTCCTTTCCCTCCTATTTCTCTGAGCACTTATCTTAGAAAACTTTTTACTGTAAATATATTCTCCTCTCTTTGAAATGTGTATAAATCTTTTTGAAGACTACATAGACCTTTTGCTAGCTTTGTGACTCAGGACTAGCTTTTTCAAAGATCTTGGAGTCATCTCTTTGAAATGTAAACATCAAGGAAGATAACACCCCTACCTTCCAGTTTCAGTCAAAGGGTAGAAGTCTAACTTTGTGAGTTCCTTGCTCCAAACTGCAAACCTATCTCCTGTTACAAAGATACAGAGAAGTTTGTTAGTCCTGTGGATAAAGTCAGTTACCTAAATAGATGGTCACCTCAATTGCTAGGTAAGTTTAAATAAACTATGTGTGGCAAATGTTGCTTGTGAAGTCCTCTTACTTGAGGACTAGTTGTTGTTTATCTTAAAAACAGGTATGTAGTGGGTTGTATCTGCTTTGTCTATATAAGAGGGTAAGATTTCTTTCTGTCTCAGACATCTCTTAGTAGATTGCCTGTGGTGTGGATTGCATTCTGATGTAACACCTATACAATAATAAAACTGTTTACTTTCTTTCTTTTTCATTTTTGAGATGGAGTCTCACTCTGTCTCCCAGGCTGGTGTGTAGTAGCGCGATCTTGGCTCACTGCAACCTCTGCCTTGCAGGATCAAGCAATTCTCCTGCCTCAATCTCAGAGTAACTGGGACTACAGGCGCCCATGACCACGCCCAGATGATTTTTGTATTTTTAGTAGAGACGGGGTTTCAACATATTGGTCAGGCTGGTCTTGAACTCCTGAACTTGTGATCTGCCTGCCTTTGCCTCCCAAAGTGCTGGGATTACAGGCATGAGCCACCACGCCTGGCCAAGTGTTTCTTTTCTCTACTACCCTTGTGGTAAGTTTTTCTGGGCTGGAAGACTTTTACTTATATTTCCTTAACAAAAACATCTATAAGGCTCTGTACAAAACAATTAGAAATTAAGATAAATTTATATTTATGTCTATTATCTGCTAAAATATGTGGTGCTCTCTGTCTCTCTGTTTTATTTATTTAGTTATTTATTTTGGTCCTTTAATTTAGGTCTGCATGTCCGTTTCAGTTACTGCTGCCCATAATTATAAGACTATGAGGCAAAAGACCTAACAAATTTATACCAATTTTTAGTTTCTGAGTTTTGAGAACTATAAAAGTTATAAAATTTTAGCCCACATCTCTTTTTATGGCATAACTTACAGAGACTTCAATGTACATTATGTGTTACATTTTTATAAACTGTTGCAAATGCATCCAGTCATGACACCCATATCCCTATCATGATAAATAGCAAGGGTTGAAAAACTATAATCTATGGGCTAAGTCAGGCCATTGGCTGATTTGTTTTTTAAAAAATTATTGGAGCACTACTAGGTCCATTTATTTATGCATTTTCTATGGCTACTTTTGTAATAAAGAGTATTACAGAGTAATGAAATATAGAGTGGTTGCAACAGAGAGCCTATGGTCCCAAGAGGTTAAAATATATACTACCTATCAATTTACAGAAATGTTTCCAGACCCCTGATATTTCCACAATGGATTTTCATGCCCCTTCCCAATAGGTACCCAGTCAAAATGTAATCACCTCTCTTCTGATATTTAACCATAGGTTATTTTCACTATCCAAAAATTTTATTTAAATGTAATCATACAGTATTCACTTCTTTGTGTGCAGAATTCCTAAGCAAAATGTTGGGATAATTATTCATTTATTGTATCAATAATTTACTACTTTATATATTAAGTAGAATTACATTCTAGGAATATATAGCATTTTGTTTATCTTGTCCTGTTGATGGGCAATTATTAAATTGTTTCCACTTCAGGCTACTATTTGGAAACTGCTATAAATAAATTTTGTGTAAATTCTTTCAATTTCTATCATGTGCATACATAGTGTAGAATAGCTCATTCAAATAAGTTCTTATTTAACTATAAATTAAATACCAAATAATTTTCCAAAATAGTTTCCCTTTTTAACATTCCGCATACAGTGTATGAAAGAACATATCATTTTATATCCATGATAACTTTTTATGTTCAGGTTTTTAAATATTTATTTTACTAGTATTATATCTGTTGGTTAGTATTTCATTCCAGTCTTCCAATGTATCTTTGTATTTTTATTTAAATTACATATCTTACAAAATTAAGATAGTTCAATCTTGCCTTTTTTGTTTAACCAAGTACTACAATCTATGACTTTTCACCAGGATTTTTAATACATTTTTATTTTACAATAATTATGAATATGTTAGGATTAAGTCTACAATAATGCTTTTTTTTTTCTACTTGCCCCATCTCATCTTGTTATTGTCTTCACCCTTTTAAAAAGGCTGTTAGCTTCCCCCCACTCACCCCAAAAAATCAACACTTTTTGAAGGAAGATGATAAAATTCACTTTCAATGTCATAACAATATGATGTACATAATATAGATTTTTAAAACATGCAAAAAAAGCGGGAATGTTAAGTGGCAAAAACAAATAAATGAAACCCAAAACAAACAATAAAGAATGAGATGTGGTGGGGGAGATGAGACAAAACAGTCAGTAGAAACAAGCATTGAGGTGACTGAGATGTTGAAAATTCCAAAGCCAGAACTTTTAAACATCTACTATGCATAGGTTTAGAGATTTAAACAAAAATATATACATAATGAGTGAACATATAAGAACTTCTACAAGAAAAATGAAGGTTACAGATAAAAACAAACATAAAATTCTAGAATAGAAAATTCAATATCTGAAACAAAGTGTCCAATAGATGGTTTCACATCATATTGGATATTGTTGAAAATAGAGGTCAATGAACAGGTGAACATAAAAAGAGAAAAATGACTTAAAACATAGAAAATTTGTTTAAACATTAGCAACCTCTGGTATAATATTTCATATTAATATATACATAAATATAATCTCAGAAGTAAATAAGGGGAAGATTGAATTGCAAATATATGAAGATATACTGGCTGATTATTTTCAAACTTAAAATGAAAACTATAAATTCACAGATTCAAGAATTCCCACGAATCCCCCAAGTAAGGCATTTCAGCATCAAATTACAAGGAAAAACTATTAAAAACAACCAGCAGGGGAGGGTGCACTCTACATGAGAATTAATGTTCAGAATAACTAATGGCTTCTCATCAGAAAAGGTAGAAAAACAAAAACCCTAAGACATTAGAATGCTATTTTTTAGAGTACTAAGATAGATAGACAGACAGACATAACTATAAATCCACTAAAAATATCCTTTAAGATGAAAAAAAAATTTTAGATAAAATCTGGAAGTATTTGTTAGCACAAAGTCAGCCTTATTAAAAAAATGCTAAATTAAGTCTGTTAAGATGTAAAAAGATGATACTAGAAGAAAACTTGAATACATACAAAAGAATGGAGATTGCTGAAAATGGTATACCTGGAGATAAAATACGTCTTTTTTATTTCTTCAAAAAATATTTTTTATATTATATATTTAAGTAAAATATGTAGCAATAACAGGATAAAATGGGAGAAAAAAATGCAAACATGTTTTTAAGCTTTTTACATGTAAAGTGATATAATATTAATTCAAGGCAGATCATGATAACAGCATACACTGCAAGCTCTAGAGTATTCAGAAAAATAAAGAAAGAAAATTTAGATTAGAACCAATGAGAAAAATTAGAATATTTAAAATAATTGCAATTTCATGTTTTAGTTGAACAAAAATGATTACCATGCTACTTTATTTTCTATAGAAATATAATCATATTTTAAAAATAAACAGGCATAGCTGGGGAAAAATGCATTGTACACATTTTGAAAGTTAATGGTATTTTACATGATTATTACAACTAATCCCACACAAGTATAATTAAGTAATATCTTGAAGTTCTCTTATATAGAGCACTCTAAACAAAATTAAACATAAGCATTAGTATTCCAGAATATTAGAAATTCAAAAATAACTTTGATTTCTCTCTATGATGAGTAATACTACTAACAAAATGGAAATAACTTTGATTATGATTTCTAGAATTAAAGCTATAACGTTTTTTGTCAAATCTGGTATAATAGGTTGTTCATGAAAAATGTTATTAAGATTCACCTGAATGTTACCACCAGGAAAGTTTGTCTAAATTTGGAATATATGTAGGTAAGTGCAGAGTTAAACTTGAGATAAGAGGAACACATAGTTAATGAGATGAAATATCTAGTACTAAAAACAAATTTCTAAAACGTAATTCATACCTTTTGTCTAAAAAGAAATATTTATAGATAAGTGAAAAGCTAACTTAGGGAAGAGAAAAGAAACATATAATTTATGAAAGAAAATTTTAGTTCAAAAAATTTGTTAAAATTTACTTCACTCAACGCTTGTACTAATAAATCTCTTTAAATACAGTTTTGCAGAAGCCTCAATTAGAGAAATAAAACATATTTTAAAAATATCAAGTGTTGTACACTAAAATCTTAAAACTTCAGTAAGTTTTTACAGATTGTCAACTTTCAAACATTTTTATACATAAAACATTAAAAATTTGTCACACTAGTTTTTTTTAAGTATATAATAAGGTAGATAATTTAGACATGTCTGAAAATGGAATTTTTGTGTAAATTAGCAGTTTGAGATATGGGGGGAGGGAAGCCTAAATATGGCAAAGGGAAAAGGACATGATATTTTTTTCTCAAAGAAAGTTCATTTTTCTTTACATATCTGATGAGAGTAAAGCTACTCTCCTCCATTTATAGCAATGCCATCTTGAATAGGTGTCATTCATGATCACATAACAAATAAGAAGAAAACATGATTGCTTCCATCTGTTTTTTTTGGTTTTTTTTTGTTTTTGTTTTTTTGTTTTTTTTGAGACGGAGTCTCGCTTTCGCTCTGTCGCCCAGGCTTCAAGCAATTCTCCTGCCTCAGCCTCCTGAGTAGCTGGGATTACAGGCACTCACCACCATACCCGGCTAATTTTTGTATTTTTAGTAGAGACGGAGTTTCATCAAATTGGCCAGGTTGGTCTCGAACTCCTGATCTCATGATCCACCCGCCTCGGCCTCCCAAAGTGCTGGGATTTACAGGCATAAGCCACCACGCCCGGCACTTCCATCTGTTTTTAAACCACTCTTAGAAATGATGCACATATTTTCAGTTTATTCCTAGATTGTTTTGACCCAGACCAGACATCTGGCTCAACTGCAAAGGAGAAAAGGAAAATAGATTTCTGCATCCTCATGAAGAAGAAAATAAATTTTTATATTATAATAATATTTTTTTACCAGTATCAAATTATGATTTTGCAATTGGCAACTGAAAGAACACACCCTAGTAATCAATGGAGATCAGATAACTAAAACTATTAAGCCCAAATTATGAGAAAAAATAAAAGTAAAATATTTTACATTATCAGATATTTCAGGCCAAAGGAGAAGCTTGTGCATTATCACCAGTATTATAAATTTGAGCCATGTAACGGGTAAAGTGTGTATTAATATAGATGAACATGAGGATAATTCTGGGATTCAACAGGAAAAACACGTTAGAGCCAATGAATGAGAGCCTTTGGGAGCAATTAAAAGTATATTTGAATATAATGATGTTTCAGAGGGGAAAAAAATGTTTGCAGGGAAAGCCTGGAGTCATTGAGACCATTTAGCATTGAGACCATTTAGAACTTATTAGAGATGATCAAATAAAAGACAATAAATATCTAACCTGATGAAATAAAATCAATGAAAGGAAGATAAATTTGAAAGATAATGAAGTGGAATTGATTTGAAATATTAGCCATGAAATCTGGGAATGAGAAAAGCAGCAGAGTTACAGCAATTTTTATATGTTGTATTTGATACCATGAAATACTGTTGATTCTGTTATAAAAGAACCAGGAGACAAAAGGTATGTGTCAGGGAATCAAGTTGAGTTCTCTTTGGAATAAGGAGTTGGAAAGATTTGCAGGACACAAAGGTGGATATATAGTTGAGGCAATTAGGACATTCATACCTAGAACTACTGAGGTACAAGTACGAGGCGCAAATACTAAATATATGTGCCTTGTACTTGTATTTGACAGCCTTAGAGAACATGTTTAGACAACATAAAATTTGAGGATAAATAAGTAATGAGTATAAAGGAATGCTTACTTTTAATGTTGCACCACAAAGGAAAGTCAAAGATGCTTTTGGATTGAGTACTGTAAGTTAATATAATTAAAATCAGATATTCTTATAATTTGTACCTAGATCTTTGATTATGGTGTAGGTCACTGAATAATATTTCCTCCAAAATGGAAATAAATGATGTTGCTTATTCTCTGATCATAGGAGGCATGCTGAGTGAAGCACATTGTCCACACTGATCCAAGAATTGTTTACAGTCTTCTTCCATAATGAACAGGAGTGTACACATATGATACACTATTTGTCCCACGGATATGTGAGGCCTTGATGTTCTGTGTTCAGTTACATTCATCCGAATAAAAACTGTAATAAACTTTTTTACGGCCATTAATATTACACCATTTTCTTTCTGAACCTCAGTATTGTGATCTCCAATTATCTTACATAAAATTATATAATTGAGGCTATGTCACAAAAGAAATTAAAAGGAGACCTAAATAAATGGCAAAGATAATATGTTCCTGAAAAGACATATGTTTCAATCATAAAAGTTTCCACCCAATTAATTTATAAATTAAACACAATTTCAACTGGTATGCTGTTTTTTTAATTGCTTTAAATTCCCAAATCATCTAGAAAAATAAAGAAATATTACAGGTAAGAAAAAAATTAAATGTTAAAGCAAACTTATCTTTACAAATATTAAAGGCTATTAAGTAAGCATGATGATAAACATAGTATATATCTGAAAGAAAAACTGATGGATAAATAGAATAATGTACATAAAAATTTAATGAAATCTCACTATGAAAGAAAAGTTATTTTGTGAAAAAAGTATTTCAAAATAGGGGATAGATGAATCACTCAATAAATTATGTTACAAGAGAGTAATTGCCTAGAAAACTGGTAACACCATTATGATTAAGTAGGTGAATGAACCATTCAATAAATGGTATTGAAACAAGTAACTGTTTAAAAAATATGATAATCCTATTTTTATTAATCTCATTATTAGCTATGCTAATTGCTATAGTACACATACTATGAAAGTATAATGACCTGTGTAATAACTCACAAAATTTTTCCTCATCAGAGAGCAGCTTTCTTTTAGGCTTTATCTATTTTAACCTCTCCAGTACCCAAGGAATTTGAACTGTTCTATACTCAGTTAAAAAAAAAAACAGCGAGATAAAGAGCAAACCACCAAAACTGTGGATTGAAGGTAACACACAATATTTTCACTTAAATTCCATCAGCGAAATGTAGTCATATAATCTAACATATATGCAAATCAGCTATAATACTGGCAGGGAAATAGAGGATTTGTGACATGGATTGTTGATGGATAGCTATACCTATCACTTCCTACACTGTACACCAAAATAAATAATAAGTAAGTCACATATTTAAATATGAACTAGAATACAATTGTATTTACATTTAGTTACTTTAGGATTTAGCCTTTTAAATAGGTAAACTCCAAAATAAAACCTGATAAATTTGAGTAATAAAATTTTTAAAGGTTTGCATATAAAACAACCCAAAACTTATTGAGCAAAATTTAAGGAAATACCAAAGGAAAATATGTTCCATATATGACAAAAACTTGAAACATATCTACAAAATTTCATATAAATCAGTAAGAAAATTCAATACAAATACTATGAACTGACAATAAAAAATGAAGGAATTTAAATGGTAAGTAGGAATATAAAAGAATACTGTTTTCCAGTCAAATTTGTGAAAACTTAAAAATTATAATACCTGGAGTTCCATTTTCAGTCATGATGAAGTTACAAAAACTGGATTTTAACCTCCAACAATAAAAATTAAAAGCTCAACAAAATATAGGAAACAAGTCCGTTCACACACTTAACAATAAGCCTGCAGAGGAATTAGATCCTTGAGAGGAACAAAATAGTTGAGCAGTGCAATTATCTTTTGTCTGGAGGCGATTTCCAATCAGTGTCAAGGGAGCCATAGAGCACAATGGCGTCACTAAATAGACACAGAGATCAGAATACGAAGCTAAGATGCCTAGAATGGTAAACCAGGGTTATAGGAAGAAGGACATAGAGAATGAGCTACAGATGTCTGCTTAGGCACCCCCTTGAGTGTTTGCTGATCACTGGAATGTACATGTACAGACAGAAATTCCACAAATCACGTTTAAAACATGGCGGGTCGTGGGGGAGAACGGGCAACCTCTATAATTCTTGGAGTTCAAATAAGGAGGGAGAGAAGGCACATTTAAGCTACAATCAGGCAAAGTTGATAGTCATCAATCAGTCACTCAGACATTTAGACTCCAGAGTTCTGACACTTAAGCGGTAGAGATGAGCTATACATGTAGTGAAGGTTTCTCTAAAACTAGAATAGCAAAGTTTCAGAAGAAATCTCGAAAAGATTAAAAATAATTTCAAAGCAATGTAAATGCTTGTCAAAATAAAGCTTCCCACCTTCTAAAGACAAAAAAAGAAAAAGAAAAAATAGAAATATAAGAATATAGTATCACAATACTGAATATCTGATTTAAAAATTACTGCATAGACAAATAACCAGAGATATGTGATCCAGCCCATGGAAACAGACTCAACCTTCAGAGATATCCTGGAACTAATGGAAAAGGATATTAAAGCAGATGTCCCAGATGAAAAAGGTAGAAGAATAAATATTGGAAAGGAGTAGCTGAAACTTTTCTAAATCTGACAAAAAGTACAAAGCCGTAGATTGAAGAAAGTCTATGACTCCCAAGGACAATCACAATCGTAAAATCACCACCAAAATGCAAACATTAAAAAATGTAAAAACCTTTAAAACACATTCTTATCAAATTATTGACCACCATTATTGGAGTGCTACATGGAAAGGTAAGGAGGCTGTTACTTTGGCTATGGAAAATAATTAGATAGAGAGAGTACAAATGTCTATATCTTGAACAATACAGAACTGCAAGCAGTTTGGCCTATTGTGAGATTTATGCATAACCATTAGAGTGGAAAAATCAATGGGTTATTTGGTATACGTGATTTGTTTTGTTGGAATGGGAATATTTGAAGACAATAACTCTTTTTTAATGTGGTAAAATAATAAAAATATTTATTAGTTAATTGGTATGTTTTCAAAGTATTATGGAAAAGATACAAAAGATGAAAGTGTATTTTTTTTAATTTGCCACTTGTAAGTTTTTCTTAGCTCACAAATTTAAATGTTTGTCATAAATGAATTAAAACCTGAATTATTACCATATTATATAAATTTAGAAGACATCAAAATGCATCATATGCTTCCTCCAGAAACATCCAGATGCATCAAACTTAACTTGGGCGTCTTGCTAAGCCAAGTGTAATTATATTACAAATACATAGTTTCTACAGAAATATGCATATGCATATTTCTATGGTCATTATACTAGGGTTCTCTAGTGGAACAGAACTAATAGAATAAATGTATATATAAAAGGGAGTTTATTACGGAGTATTGACTCACATGATCACAAGGTGAAGTCCCACAATAGGCCGTCTGCAAGCTGAGGAGCAAGAAAGCCAGTTTGAGTCCCAAAACCTCAAAAATAGGGAAGCCGACAGTGCAGCCTTCAGTCTGTGATTGAAGAGTCCCAAAGAGTCCTGGAGTCCCAAAGCTGAAGAACTTGGAGTCCAATGTTGACGGTAGGAAGCATCCAGCATGGGAGAAAGATATAGGCTGGAAGACCCAGTTTACTCCTTCAATGTTTCTCTGAAAGATACGTTCATTCATATCTTTCATTCTTATCTCTTTTATCCTTGCTGCACTGGCAGCTGATTAGATGGTGCCCACCCAGATTGAGGGTGGATGTGCTTTTCCCAGCCCACTGACTCAAATTTTAATCTCCTTTGGCAACATCCTCTCAGACACACCCAAGAACAATACTTTGCATCCTTCAATCCAATCAAGTTGACACTCAATAGTACCCATCACAGCCATGAAACATAAGCCAATATAGTAAACTTCAAGATAATTTTAACACTGTAATTTTTGACTTATGTACTGTGTTAGCAGTGTTAATGCCAAATTTCTAAATCAGGTAAAGTTTCATGACAAATTGTCTCTATATATCTTGAACTTTGTGACTTTTTTCTTTCTCTTTGAAAGTTAATGATTTTACCAGTATTTGTCTAATTTTTTCTTTTAAATTATTTTCACTGGATTACCATGAACATTTCAATGGGCACATTCAAATCTTTCTTCAGGTGAAAGAAATTTGTTTCTATTATGGCTTTTGTTATTTCCTCATATCATTCCATGTTTCTTTTTCTGGAACTTTTATTATTCATCTTATGTCTCTTCTACCTTTCATTCATATCTCTTAATATTTTATTTCATTATTTTATCTTGTTTTATTTTCATTTATTATCATTACATACTTCTTTATTTTCCAAGCAGTTATTTTCAAAAGTAAATATTACTTTTTTCAATGTACCTAATAAATTTTTATATATGAAATGTGGTTTTCATTATAAAATTTTTCTATCTTTGTTGTTTACGTGTGTGTATGCACATGTGTGTATACTCCAACTGAATTTTCCAATGGATTTTGCTATTTTGTTGCTCATTCTTTTAGCTGATTTGTCTTTTAGTGTCACTTCAACAGGAGGTATATGTTCAAGGCTTCAATGCTGCCATCAGCTTTTGAACCCTGACTCACTTTTTAAAATTATTTTCCTTTTCCTTCATATATCTTCCCTGTATCCCAGAAATCACTTTTGCTTGAGGTACTATTACATGCAAATGCTATTAAATGGAATAGTAGTTTCTGCTCTTAAGGAATTTCTATAAACACACATACACAGAAAAAAACTCTCTTCTGGATAGCCACGTTACTCCAATGCAAGAAGAGACTTCTTCCTACCATTCTGTCTAGGAACAACTTCACCTGCAAATGCAGATTGCTTCTTTGTTCTTAAGGGTCAGAGAGCAAGGAAGCCTTCTCATTATCCCACAAGTGTGCTGGGACAGGCCTTTCAGAAGCTGACTCATAGGTATTTTCAGATAAGAAATCTGAGTCCACAGTCAACCATGTCAAACACTTTATCTATTCTCCTCTTCCCCATTTCTCAGCAGAGTACATTTCTCAGACTACAGAGTTCCAGTTTACGTACATTGCCTCTGCCTCTCCAGAGTTACCTTGAGTGAAGTTGTAAGTTGAGGACTTCAAAGAATCAATAATCAGATGTCATCTTTTCAGGATTGATTCAAGCCTTTCTTTCCCTCCTTCCCTCCCTCCCTCTCTCCCTCCCTTCCTTCCTTCCTCTCTATTTCCCTTTCTTTGTTTCTTTCCTTTTTTTCTTTTTTCTTTCTTTCTTTCTTTTCTTTCTTTTTTCTTTGTTTCCTCTTTCTTTCTCCTTCCTTCCTTGCTTCCTTCCTTCTTTTCTTTCCCTTGTTGAGATGCACAGCACAGAGAACAAGTTACTGAGATCTAGACAGCTGGATCACAGCACAAATAATTTTGTAATCTAAATTATTTTAATCAGTTTGTTAAATGAAAAAGCCCACTTCCTATTCAAACATTTTTTGAAAAATATGTTGATAATGCCTTACGTCATTAAATTTACTCATCCCTATTTCAAAATTGTCAAGAAATAATAAATTAACCTATTTTTCATAATTAAGTCTAAAATTATATGCTATGTTATTTTCAGAGTCTATGTGTATACAGATTACAAATAAAATAAATTATTTTGATTTACTAGGCTGATTGATTTTATCAGAAAAGACAAAATTAGCCTGACTATACTTGCCTAATTTTGAATTGATATATCTGTTTATACTGCACATTTGGCTGACTGAACTTGATGCAAAAAAAAAAAAAAAAACCTGTCTGATGTTTGTGCATTTATATGCAAGTATACTTGACTGTGCAAAGCATTTTAAATAACATATTTCTCAAATTTAAAGCCATAACACTTTAATTCAATTATCTTGAAATCTGGTTGGTATTTTGTTTTGAAATGTAATTGAATTTAATTCCATATCTGATCATTGACTTAATGGTGATACACTCTGTCTTTCTCAGATAAAATTAACACTCTGAGAAATGTACATTTTATAAAGCCCTGACAGTTTAAATTCAGTTACTATAATGTTAACACAAATTGAATTTTTAAAATAACCATACTGTGATGAGAAAGGCCATTTGAAATTCTGTGGCATGTAGTTATTTTTAAATGAAGTTTAAGGGTTCAGATATGAGTAGCATAAAGTATAGAACTTGCCTTCTTTACACTAAATATTAAAACATTTAAAGGCATAAGATATATAACTTGCATTTTTCTTAAATTTTGAATTAATTTCTCTAAATATCAGTTATATCATTAGCATTAAAACAAATATCTACTCCTTAAAAACAAAGCATTTTATTTCTAAGCAGTCTAATCAAATCTAAAGGAAAGTGTGTTGATTAATAAATTGATTGATTTTGACCACAGCCAATCACCTCATTTTCTCTTTAATCTTTAAGGATTTTAAGATAAAGATACATTTATAGATGTTATAAGAGACAATCATAATATAAAATTGAGTGTATAAGGAGATCTAGCAGGAAATTACAGAATGACAGCTGCCTGCACCTACACATATACAAGTCTAAATTAGCACTTTAAAAATAATTATCCTGTTTGATTTTCTCATTTTCATTTTAGATTATACCTATGACCACATTACTTTTTTTCTATAAACAGTTTTTTTTTTTACCAACTCCCCACCTCTTCCATTTGCTATATGAAGCTGAAAATCCTATTAGATTTTTGTATTGCTTCTCTCTGCTTCATTGCAATAGTTCAGATGCATAAGTCCATGATAAATTCCATTCTCCATCTCAGTCCAAGGTCTAATCATCTGCTGGAGGATTATTGCTATAATCTTCAACTGACCAGCTGGTCCTGTATGTTTTCCAGTCTTTATATTCTTCAAACTATTTAAACAACATACTCACTTCCCACCAAAACACATTTATATTCTGGCGTTGCTTTTCAAGGCCTTAAATTCATACTACGCAATAGTTAATCTATCACCAATACATTGTTAGAAGCAAACATCTTATTATCTTCGCTGTATATATTAATTGAAAAGCTGCTCTACTCAAATTGTTTTATACTGCTGTTAAATAAAAAGGTAAAGATTTATTTAAATTGAAAAAGCAGAAATCCTGACAATTCAGAGTGCACCTCAAATAATTAGATACATATTAATTTATAAAAATAACTAGTTTTAAATACAGGAGAGTTAGAATTCCTATAAAATTGAGAACATTTATTATAAATGCCTTTTACCAAAGATGAATAACCAGAAGCCAAGAGAGGTTATTGAGTTTTTATAAGGTTATAGAGCTTGGAGTTAACAGCATAGTTAGAATCATTGATTGTCTGGCTCTCATTGGAGCCCTCAATTTGAAGACAATCAACAAACTGTAAAGAAATCATCAAAAGCATTATCTCTTCCTGAGTCTCTATCATATATTTTTCCTTGTGTCTGAAGCAAAGTTCAACTGGGTCACTAAGAAAAGCAGGGCAGATGAAAATATTCAGAACCCCTACATGAGTGCTCAGTAATTTTACAGCATGGGCACTATAAACAGAAAGATAGTTGAATTAATGGAAATAGAAACTGGGAAAATGCACATTTGTCAGTTTTATGTTATTTTCACATGCCTAGTTTGTTGTGGAGATCGTCAAGTGGGTTGTCAATGTTAAAAGGGCAAAAATCGGACCGGCGAGGTGGCTCACATCTGTAATCCCAGCACTTTCGGAGACCGAGGCAGGCGGATCACGGAGTCAGGAGATAGAGACCATCCTGGCTAACACAGTGAAACCCCGTCTCTACTAAAAATACCAAAAATTAGCTGGGCGTGGTGGCAGGTGCCTGTAGTCCCAGCTACTTGGGAGGCTGAGGTGGAGCTTGCAGTGAGCCAAGGTCGTGCCACTGCACTCCAGCCTGGGTGACAGAGTGAGACTCTGTCTAAAAAAAAAAAAAAAAAAAAAAAAAAAAAAAAAAAAAGCGGGGGGCAAAAATCAGAGTATCCTCTGTGAATTTAAGCTACATGGAACAAAATAAAGGGGAACTGCTGCTTATTCCACATGGGATAAGTGGATTTTATGAGACTGAAGGAGTAATCTTTCAGTATTCCTATTCCTTGGTAGTACATTAAAACTCTTTTCACATCCATGTATGTTATGCACTTTTCATGGAAACCTATGTTAAAGTACCAAAGAATGAAAGCAACTGGTGAACTCAGAACATGTATCAAAGCTTTAGGAAAAAACAGAGTAAATTTTTTTCTTGAAAATGTATAAGACAATTTGAAATTAAAATAAAATGGAAACTATGGGCAATAGTTTAAAATTAGGCAAATTTACAAGTGTTGTTTTTTTAATTTTGTTATATTTTTATTAGAAAATTTAGCCCATAAAATCTTTGCTATTCAATATTTAAATTTTCTTCAGCGCTAAGATAATGGTCTTTTTTTTTTTTTTTTAAATGAGACAGGGACTCATTCTGTTACTGAGGCTGGATTACAGTGATGAGATCACAGCTCACTGTAGCCTCGACCTCCAGGGCTCAAGTCATCCTCCCACCTCAGTCTCCTGAGTAGCTGAGACTACAGGCATGCACCACCATGCCTGGCTAATTTTCTTTGTCTCGTCTTGTCTCTTGTCTCTTCTCTCTTTTCTTTTGCTTCTCTTCTCTTCTCTCTTTTCCTTTTCTTTCTTTTTTTGAGACACAGTCTTGCTCTGTTGCCCAGGCTGCAGTGCGGTGGCATGATCTTGACTCACTGCAACCTCTGCCCCCCGTGTTCAAGTGATTCTCATGCCTCAGCCTCCTGAGTAGCCAGGATCACAGACATGTGCCACCATATCCAGCTCATTTTTGTATTTTTAGTAGAGATGGGGTTTTATTGTTTTGGCCAGGCTGGTCTCGAACTTCTGGCCTCAAGTGATCCACATACTTTGGCCTTCCAAAGTGTTGAGATTACAGGCGTGAGTCACTGCACCTGGCTTAATTTTCTTTTTAATTTTTTTTTTTTTTTTTTGTAAAGACAGAGTCTTCCTATGATATTGCCTAGGCTGGTCTTGAACTCTTGAGTACCAGGGATTCTCCCACCTCAGCCTCCTAAAGTGCTAGTCTTACAGGTGTAAGCCACTATGCCTGGTCAATCATATAAGTTTCAAAAATTTGTTTAAAATGGGAAATTCTCTACTTGAAAAATTCCACTTTAATTTCAAAGGTTATATTTTTTTTCTATTCAGTAATTTAAAAACATACTCTCTTCTGATTTACTGCACTCAGAATTTTGTAAACCTTTGTTATATAAAAATTCAGATTCATCTTTTTTAAATTTTATTATTATTATACTTTAAGTTTTAGGGTACATGTGCACAACGTGCAGGTTTGTTACATATGTATACATGTGCCATGTTGGTGTGCTGCACCCAGTAACTCGTCATTCACATTAGGTATATCTCCTAATGCTATCCCTCCCCCCTCCCCCCACCCCACAACAGTCCCCGGTGTGTGATGTTCCCCTTCCTGTGTCCATGTGTTCTCATTGTTCAATTCCCACCTATGAGTGAGAACATTCAGTGTTTGGTTTTTTGTCCTTGTGATAGTTTGCTGAGAATGATAGTTTCCAGTTTCATCCATGTCCCTACAAAGGACATGAACTCATCATTTTTATGGCTGCATAGTATTCCATGGTGTGTATGTCCAGTCTATCGTTGTTGGACATTTAGGTTAGCTCCAAGTCTTTGCTATTGTGAATAGTGCCGCTATAAACATACATGTGCATGTGTCTTTATAGCAGCATGATTTATAATCGTCTGGGTATATACCCAGTAATGGGATGGCTGGGTCAAATGGTATTTCTAGTTCTAGATCCTTGAGGAATCACCACATTGACTTCCACAATGGTTGAACTAGTTTACAGTCCCACCAACAGTGTAAAAGCGTTCCTATTTCTCCACATCCTCTCCAGAACCTGTTGTTTCCTGACTTTTTGATGATCGCCATTCTAACTGGTGTGAGATGGTATCTCATTGTGCTTTTGATTTGCATTTCTCTGATGGCCAGTGATGATGAGCATGTTTTCATGTGTTTTTTGGCTGCATAAATGTCTTCTTTTGAGAAGTGTCTGTTCATATCCTTTGCCCACTTTTTGATGGGGTTGTTTGTTTTTTTCTTGTAAATTTGTTTGCGTTCATTGTAGATTCTGGATATTAGCCCTTTGTCAGATGAGTAGGTTGCAAAAATTTTCTCCCATTCTGTAGGTTGCCTGTTCACGCTGATGGTAGTTTCTTATGCTACAAGTATTTATTTTTAAATATTAATTCTAAATACATTATGATTACATTTTAATAAGATTTTTAGTTTTTTAAATTAAAGAAAATATTTATAGGACCATCTTCCTGCTTTGTATGACTTGGGTTGGTTTAACAAGTTGACCCATACATGTTTAGATAATCCTTTTTCAATTAAAATATAAGGAGATAGGAAATGTTTTAGAAGAAAATGTACCCAAATCAAAATTGCTCACTTTTAGTCATGAACTTCATGATTCCTATCTGAAAAGCAAGATCAAGTAGAATAATGCAGAATTTAACTCTCCTTTTGCTAACAATGAATATTTGTTTTAGATACCTTATTCAAAGTTAAAATTCTAAACAAATATACAAATAAATTGTACAAGTATAAACTGTTTTGTGATTAAATGTAATGGATAAATCTATAGTAAGAGAGGGTCTTGATTAATTATTGACTGAATGATTTTAGCTACAACCAATTACCTCACGTTAAAAATAATTATGGATTTCAAGATAGAGATAAATTTACAGATATCGTAACTGATAAACATGGGTAGATCTAAATTACAAAAATATCACTAAGAATCTCAGCAACTGCTGAGACACTTTATTTGCTTCCTAATTGCAAGAGTTTGATCAAAGGGAAATTTTGTCCATAATCAAAAGCATAGAAATGCAATCATCAAAAATAAGAAACATTAGATACTTTTCTTTTACCTCCTCCTTCCCCTATCCATTTCTGTTGAAGATATAATACTTACCCGAGACAATAATGGAGGATACATATGTTGGAATATATTATTTTCATTCTAAAAAGAGTTGTCCGAACACTGATTCCCTTTAAATCTAATTATTAGAGGACAGAGTGGAAAGAGGACTGAGAAAAATAAGTTACTTTTCCTTCTGCTTTAATTTTAATTTGACAATAAAACAGATTTTTTTGGACATTTAATAAGGCAAGTATTTAATTAAAAATAAACCACTATTTAGTAAGGAAAACAAAAGCTATGCCACTTATTTTTACAGAAGGAAATTAGTACAAAGAAATCATTACTCAGTTGTTAGATGACTAAACAGCTAAAGAAAGAATCTGGGATAAAACATGGATAGAGATTCTAGAAATCATTTAGCAAACAAAGAGAAGAATTTGGCTTATTGGATTATAAAAGTTTGGGGAAGAGGCTCTATGGAACTGAGACTAGAATTGAGAGGTGAAGCAGGCTGGGCTTCTGGGTGGGGTGGGGACTTGGAGAACTTTTCTGCCTAGCTAAAGGATTGTAAATGCACCAGTCAGCACTCTGTGTCTAGCTAAAGATTTGTAAATGCACCAATCAGTGCTCTGTGTCTAGCTAATCAGGTAGGGGACTTGGAGAACTTTTCTGTCTGGCTGAAGGTTTGTAAACGCACCAATCAGCACTCTGTCAAAACGGACCAATCAGCATTCTGTAAAACGGACCAATCAGCTCTCTGTAAAATGGACCAATCAGCAGAATGTGGGTGGGGCAATATAAGGGAATAAAAGCAGGCCACCCTAGCCAGCAGGCAACCTGTTGGGGTCCAATTCCACCACCCCGATTCCAGGACCCCAATTCCACCCTGTAGAAGGTTTGTTCTTTCGCTCTTGGCAATAAATCTTGCTGCTGCTCACTCTTTGGGTCCGCACTACCCTTATGGGCTGTAACACTCACAGCAAATGTCCGCAGCTTCACTCGTGAAGCCAGTGAGGCCACGAACCCACCAGGAGGAACGAACAACTCTGGACATGCCACCTTTAAGAGCTGTAACACTCACTGCAAAGGTCTGTGGTTTAACTCCTGAAGTCAGCAAGACCATGAACCCACCAAAAGGAAGAAACTCTGGACACATCTGAAAATCTCAAGGAACAAACTCTGGACACACCATCTTTAAGAACTGTAACACTCACCACGAGGGTCTGCAGCTTCATTCTTGAAGGCAGCAAGACCAAGAACCCATTGGAAGGAACCAATTCCGGACACAGAATCAGGTGTGGGAGTGCTGCTTTCTGATGTTGATACCATTGAAGAGGGAGCATTGCAGGGCTTGTGGTTCCACCTTTAAGGGAGCACGTGGGAAGCTGATTATGAATGAGCATAACAAAAACTGGATAATGGAGATCTCAGTGCCTCTGCCAGGATAAAGGGCCATTGCTAAATTAATGCTGGCAGGAACAGCACTACATCAGAAAAAGGCAAGTCTCTTTCTCTCTTCTCTCAGAATTCCAGAACATTCTCTTCGTACAGACACCTCCCTCACTGGCAAAGGAAAAATGCAGTTGGCAGAGTCTGAACCTCCAACACCATGGGCAAAGTTTAGAAGGGTGCCTTTGAGACCCAAGAGATATAACACTAAATGGTGCAGAAAGTTAATCTGTTAATACTTTTTCAAAAAATATGCCGTTATTTCAAACGCTATCTGATTTTCAATACATGAGTGACTGAAAAGGTGAATCATTTGAAATAAAATAGGCTGAGTTTCTTTGAGAGGTATGTCCTAAGGAATTTTCTGTGCCATCAGACTTCCAAACAAGGCTCTGCAGAGCAATAACTATTTAAAATTTGTATTGAAGTAGTATTTCAACATATAATATATTCCTCCCTTTGTCTGACATAAGGACGTAGGTGATCATATAAAATTTCCTGTGGATTTATGACATTATGTAATGTATTTGACTTGATGACAAAATATATTAAGGATGAATTATTCTAATAAAATATTTTACTATAAGTTGTATTTAACCTTTCTAAAATCTAAATATTATATATTTTATTTTTTAGGATAAACAGTTTATAACAAACATTACAATAATAACTGGCATAGGGACATATATTTGTAAAACTTCGTTTACATTTGCCATTGGCATAAGGGGCTCCAAATAAGTTAGACGAGTGACATAATTTGGAAAGTTAATGCCCACAGGCTAACAGTAATTCACTTTTTGAAAGCTCATTTCTCAATATTATTAAGAAAAAATGATTTAAAAGAAAATTGTCATTTGGGATTACTCAGGGAAGATATATGAGCTTAAACCGTAAATATTCTCTAAAATAAGGATCATTCTCCAATAGAGTACTTCAATGAATCTATTTGGTTATATTGCTAAAATAATCTTCCTAAATGCAGTCATGGTCTGTACCTTATGCTACATAAGCTATCTTCTGTTGAACCACTGATGACCTACATAAAGCTCTTACGTATGAATCTATGTAAAACTCTTAGAACTCTCTTAGTGCGTAATAAACACTCAGTAGATGTTGTTTTGTTTGTTTGTTGTAGTGGTGGTGGTGCTGGAAACTGTGGGAATAGGAAACAGTCTTGAACTTTGCCTGGCATGTTCCTTCGCTTGTCACCAGTGTCATCACAAATCAGACTGCAACCCGAAGGAGTTTCAGTCCAAACCCTTAAGTTGCTGGGTTTTAAGCAAATAAAACCAGCATCAATTTAGCAATGGCCCTTAAGTTGCAAATAATTTATGTTATAGAATTCATTACTCAGAATTCATTCTCTAATATAGGTAAAAATAAAAAATATGAGTTAGCATTAATAGGACATCATTATATGTTTTATTATGGCAAGTAACAAATAGCACTGATTTTGAGATTAAAACAATATATTTCAATAATTCTAAAACGCAATATATAAATGATATTTAAGTACTATTTATTGAGTACTTATGATGATTGCCTGATCCTGCTTGTATGTATGTGTATACATTAGTGTGCATATGCAATTTTGTGTTTTTTTGGCCCTGATATCTAAAACATAATGAAACCCATTGTCTTTTTCTTTTGTCACTTCCACCCCATTTTGACTTTCATTATTTATAGCCCTGAGGTCAACTCATCTGGGTTCTTGCCTTTAATCGAACTATTTTGTCCCAAGTTTAAATCAACAATTCTCTCCTATTTTGATCAAAATATTTTTTAAATGGTATTAAATATAGTAAAGCAATTATCCCTTCTTCTCACACCAAACCAAAAGTAAAATGAACTGTAAGATCTTATTTATAAAATTCAAATCAGAAATAGAAAAAAATATAATTATAATTAAAGGATGCAATGTATCCAGATTTGCAAAATTTTTCAATAAAGAATCAAATACTAAATATTTCAGACTTTGAAAACTACATATGGTCTCTGTGGCTGCAGCTGATTTTGTTTTTGCTGCTTCTGCTTTTTCTTTGCCTTCCTCTTCACAGTGATTTAATAATGTGAAATATCTATATTTTATCAATATTTTCTAATTTTAATGATGAATGTCATTAATTTTTAATGCATTTTGGACACTGAGCCATGTAATTTACTGTTTCTTGCCATATATCATTGCTTCTTTTTTTACTTATTATATTTTTGGAAGGATAGTTTATTTTCATGGTTATTTTAATTTACAAGTAAAAAGTGTAAATATGTATAGTATATATGTTTTGATAATGTGTACATTTTACTACGCTTAACTGAAGCTATTTAATATATGTATTATCTCACATGCCAGTTTTGTGTGTGATGAGAATACTCAAAAGCTACTTTCTTTTCAGTGTTCAAATATACAATATATTGTTATTAACTGTAATCACCATAATCTCTTGAACGTATTCTAAATAAAATTTTTTGTTCTTTGACTACACAACCTCTATTCCTCCATCGTTTAGCCTCTGTTAATTATTATATTACTCTCTGTTTGTGAGTTAGACGTTTTTACACCCCACATTCAAGTCAGCATGCAATATTTGTCTTAGTGTGACTGGCTTATTTTGCTTAATATAATGTCCTTCACATTCACCCATGTGGTTGCAAATGATAAGACTTCCTTCATTTTTAAGTTTAAATACTATCTGTGTGTGTGTGTGTGTCTGTGTGTGTGTGTGTGTGTAGAATGATAGATTATAGATGATAGATAGATAGATAG
The DNA here is from genome assembly GCF_029289425.2 of Pan paniscus. NCBI lineage: Eukaryota > Metazoa > Chordata > Mammalia > Primates > Hominidae > Pan > Pan paniscus. The sequence continues at coordinate 60,849,860 of NC_073249.2, forward strand.
ATAGAGGATAGATAGATAGATAGATAACATATTTTTAACCATTCATCCATTAATGGACACTCAGGTTGATTCAATATCTTGGCTATTATGAATTATTCTGCAATGACTAGGGGAGTTCAGATATCTCTTCAACAAACTGACTTCATATTTTTTGGATATATACTCAGTAGTTTACTAGACCATATGGTTCTTATATTTTTGATTTTTTTGAGGAAACATTAAACTGTTTCCCTAATGGCTGCAGTAATTTATATTTTTACAAAAAAGGGAAAAAGTTCTCTTTTCTCCACCGCTACACAAACACTTGTTTTGCTTTTATCTTTTTGAAAATAACGATTCTAACAGGTGCACGTATCTCGTTGTGGTATTAATTAGCATTTCCCTGATGATTAGTGAAGTTAAGCATTTTTTTATACTTCTTGGCCCTGTGTATGTCTTCTTTTAAGGTCTATCTATTCAGGTCATTTGCTCTATCTATTCAGGTCATTTTTAATTAGGTTTTCTGGTTTCTTGGTATTGAGTTGTTTGCATTCCTTATACATTTGTGGTATTACCCCCTTATTATAAGTTTGGTTTGCAAATATATTCTCTCATTCTGTAGATTGTCTCTTTGCTCTGGTGATTCTTTATTGTGCAGAAGCTTATTTGTTTGATGTAATACCACTTGTTTATTTTTACTTTTGTTGTGTGGGCTTTTGGTGTCATATCCAAAGAATAATTACTCATCCAATGTCATGGTGCATTTACTCTATTTTTTTCCTAGTAGTTTAACAGTTTCTGATCTGTGTTTAAATCTCTAATCCATTTTGAGCTGATTTTTGTTTGTAATATGAAATATGGGTCTGATTATTTGTCTGCACATGAATCCTCAATTTTTTCAGCTCAATTTATTGAAGAAATTTCCCTTTTCTCATTGTATTTTTGTGGCAACTTGTTTAAAATCAGTTGACCACAAACATGAATTTATTTTTGGACTCTCTATTCTGTTCCATTAATGTGTGTGTGTGTGTGTGTGTGTGTGTGTGTGTGTGTGTGTAATGCTGTCATCATACTGTTTATAACTATAGCCTTGTAGTATAATTTGAAGTCAGGTAAGTGTGAGGCCTCCAGCTTTGATCTTATTATTCAAGATTTATTGTTTTTCAGGATGTGCTGTGATTTTACATAAATTTTAGGGCTGGTCTTTCTATTTCTACAAAACTGTCCTTGGAATTTGGATAGGGATTACCTTGAATCTGTAGAACACTTTGGGCAGTACTGATGTTTTAACAATATTAATTTTTTCAATCCATGAACACAGAATATCTTCCTTTTTTTGGATTTTTTGTGTCCTCTTCAGTTTCTTTTATCAGTATTTTACAGTTTTCAATATACATTTCTTTTACTTCATTGGTAAAAGGTATTAACTTTTTATTACTTTTTTGTAGCTATTACAAATGGAATTATTTTCTTGATTCCTTTTTCAGATAATTTATTGTTGGTGTATGGAAATGCTGTTGCTTTTTGTATGTTGATTTTGTATGCTATAATTTGAATTTGTTTATTAGTGTCAGCAGCTTTTTGAAGTCTTTACAGTTTCATATATATATATATATATATATATTCAGCACAGAAAATTTAAATTATTTCTTTTTATTTGAATGTGTATTTTATTTCATTCTCTTTCTTAATCGTTCTGGCTAGGACTTCCAGTACTACATTAAATAGAAGTGGTGAGAGTGAGCATTCTTCCTTTCTTCAAATCTTATAGGGAAAGCTTTCAACTTTTCCCAATTCAATACGAAGTCTGTTATGAGCTTGTCCTATATGGACTTTATTGTGTTGAGGCACACTACCTCCATACCTAGTTTGTTGAGAGTTTTTATCATTAAAGGGTGTTGAATTTTGTGAAAAGCCTATTCTGACCCGAGTGTGGGGATCATATGGCTTTTGTTTTTGTTTTTCATCTAGTAATGTGGTATAAAACATTTATTAATTTGCATACATTGCATCATACTTGCATCCTAGTTATCTGGATAAACCCCACCTGGATATTTGGTACAAATATCCAGAAAGGTACAAATCTGGATATTTGTACCTTTCTCCAGATTTGTAAAGTTACTGCTGTTAGTTTTTTTTCAGTAAGTTTTCACCCCTATATTCCTTTTCTTCCCTTCTGAAATTGCTGTAGCTTGAAAATGTGCTCTTTTGATGTTGTTCCATAAATCCCATAAACTTTGTTTCTTTTAATTATTTTTTTAAATTTTTATCCTTTGTGTTTTTCAAATAACCAGTCTTCAAATTCACAGATTCTTTCCTCTACTTGATCAATTTTGCGGTTGATTCATTCTGGTGCATTTTTTATTTAATTCATTGCATTTTAGCTCAATAATTTCTGCTTGATTTTATTTCATAATTTCAATCTCTCTGTAAAAAATATTGCTTTGGGCTGGCCTTGGTGGCTCAAGCCTGTAATCCCAGCCCTTTGGGAGGCCGAGGTAGGTGGATCACCTGAGGTCAAGAGTTAGAGACTAGCCTTACCAACATGGAGAAACCCCGTGTCTACTAAAAACACAAAATTACCTGGGTGTGGTGGCACATGCCTGTAACCCCAGATACTTGGGAGGCTGAGGCAGGAGAATAGCTTGAACCGGAGAGGCGGAGGTTGCCGTGAGCAGAGATTGCGCCATTGCACTCCAGCCTGGGCAGCAAGAGTTAAACTCCGTCTCAAAAAAAAAAAAATTGTTTTGGTCTTTTATTGTTCATCTGATTTCATTGAATTGTTTATGTGTATTTTCCCAAAGTTTGCTGGGCTCCTTACAATAATTATTTTGAATATCTTGTCAGGCAGTTTGTATATATTAGTCACCCCTTACTTATGGGGGACACATTCAAAGATCCCCCAGTGGATTCTTACAACCATGGATAGTTCCAAATCCTATATATATACTATGCATTTTAAAATGTACATAAACACCTGTGATAAAATTTTGTTTAAAAATTAAGCACAATAGTACATTGACAATAACTTTTAATAAAATACAATGATTATAATAATATGCTGTAAGTTATGAGAATGTTCTCTCTCTCCCTCTTTATCTTCCTCTCTCAGAAAAAAAAATGATTGTACTGTATTCACCCTTCTTGTGATGATGTGAGATAAAAAAATATGCCTGCATGATTAGATAAAGTAAGGGGATTACATAGGCATTGTGATGAATCTTAGACTACTATTGACTCCTTACAATATGTTAAAAGGAGGACTATCTGTTTTGAGTAATCTTGGATCATCTAGCCATGATGATGTTGATGGTTATCTGTTAGGAGAGGATGATGTTGATGACTAACTGGTAGGTGACGTATAGAGCATGGATACACAGGACAAACAGATTATTTATTTCCTGGATGAGACAGAGTGAAACAGCATGAGATGTAATCACTCTACTCAGGACCATGCAAAATTTAAGACTCAAAAACTGCTTAATTGTGTAATTTTTCACTTACCATGAGTAACTGAAACTATGGAAAGTGAAACCGCAGATAAGACAGGACTACTATGTCTCCATTTCTTTGGGATCGGCTACTGTGAGTTCATTGTATTCTTTTGGTAGTTTGATGTCTTCCTGGTCTTTCATGTTTCTCATTGCCTTATGTTGATGTCTGGAGACTTGGTGGAATAGTCACATCTTGCAGACTTTACAGGGTAATTTCATTGTGAGAAGACCCTTATCTACAGGGTTGTGTAAGGGTGCTTTCTGGGTTACTTGCAGTAGTTCTGGCAACTAATTTCTGTGTTCCAGCTATTATTCTCTGTGCAGCATTGTCACCTGGGACAGTGCTAATGAAAACTGCGGGTATCATTAGTGGCCAACATTACAAATTTCAGGAATGGTGGTGAGGGTGGTTGAGGTATTCAGTGGAGGTGGCTGTTAAGGTCTTCTTGATCTCTTTGTCTTCCATTGGGGAGGTTGTGGTATAGGGGATCCCTCTTGGCACTGTGTCTGGCTGGTGAGCTTGCTTGCAGTGGCAGTGTCATTGGTGTCTGTGAGTAATACCCACAGAGTGGCTATGGAAATGAGGCTTGGAGCACAGGCACAGGTGGTGACACTACAGCTCTGGGACCAGAACAATAATTGCACTGGATCCCAGGGCACAGACACCCCTACTACCACATTGGTAAGAGTATAAAAGGTGTGAATATTTGTGAAGTAGCCAGGAAACCAAGAATGGGAGCATAGGCATATGCAAACCGAGTGCGCCTCTGGGGCTAGGGCCAAGTCTGGCTTTCTATGGTGGCTGAGACAGTACCTGGAATGAGAGCATGCATAGTGAAGGCTTTGCTCTGGGGTCTAGAGTGCAAAGTAGCTCACTGTGATAATGGCCTTTATATCTGAGATATGGGCAGGCTCAGTGCAGCTGCAGGGCCTGGGTCTGGGTGTGGGCACTTATGGAGAAGTCACAGCTGTAGGGTCAGGTCATGCATGTGATTGGATTGGGTGGTGGCACCTTTCCCAAAGCAACTCAACAGCAGCAGCTTCTTGGGAGTTGGATGATAGTGCAGCCATATCTACCTCTCTAAGTTTTTTCCCAGCAGAAATGATGGTTGGCTACTGCAGAGGCAAGAGTTTCTGGTGTCCTCTGCCGAGGAGTTCACTGGTGACTATGGTGGTCCCCACTACATGGCTGATACCAATGCCTCCACCTTTCTTCTTTGCTCCTAGGCATCTCCTGCCATCTCAGGTATGCCACTCTCTCCAGCAATTCCTTCTATGTGGTTATTCTCCTTTATATTCTTTTGCTCTACTGTGCTGTTGCAGATTCCTTAATGGGCCCTTGAGCCCTACCTGTGCTATTATGTCATATATATATGTGTGTGTGTGTGTGTGTGTGTGTGTGTGTGTGTGTGTGTGTGTGTGTGAAATAAGACTGGTATCTCCTACTCTCTTACTCTGCCACTTTAGTGGAAATTTTAAAAATTTCTAAATGTAATAATTTGTTATTTTAAATTTATTTTATAATAATTTCAATAATTATAAATAATGTATTAAGATACATTATAATCAGTTATATTATGATAGATAACTTGTTTCTCATCCCATCTTTCTGCTCCCAATTTACGCTGTCTTCAATGTTAGAGGATGTTTCCTGGGGGACATGGGGTCTCTCCGTATTGACTCTGATGTCAGTTTTCTGTGTTTTATATTCTGTTTAACATTTTATGACAGCAATACAATGTCATTTTCCAATTCACAAAATTCAAGGAACTTGTATAAGCATAATTGATTGTTATAAGGATTTTATTTTTGATAACACGATAAATTTCTTATCTGTCAAATTAGTTCTTCTTTGTCCTCAGGCAATTTAGTCATTAACTTCTCATTTTCAATCGTAAATTTTTCATACTGTACTTTCTCATCAAGTAAGGTGAAAAGCAGCATTTAGACATTTTCCTCCAGGATTTCATATCTCATGTTACATATTTGACTTTCAAGAAAATATCTCCTTTGTATCACAAATGTAAAGAAGTAGCTATATGCCTAAAATTTTAAGAGAGGTAAACAGAAAATCATTTAATTGAAAGAAAGAAAGAAAGAAAGGAAGGAAGACAGGAGTTTTACAAAAATTGAGACACAGGAAGAAAAAAGCAAAGGGAAGTGGGAACAAAAATAACTAAATCATAAGTGATTTTATAGTTATAGTGATAGTTATAATAGAACAATTCTTTATTATTAGCTAAAAATAGTTATAATAAAAATAACTATAATAAGCACAAGATGCAACAAAGGCACATAAAAATGTTACATATGAGCAGTATTAGTATCATTATTTTGCTAGATTATTTAAAATACATTATTCCATTTAACCTTAAGTGCAGTATTATAAAGAGGAAACTTTTATTCCGATTTTGTAGGTCTATATTTTTTGAGTTCACTTGAGTTAATTAAATATGAACTTATGTAATAAATTGGCTATAAAAAATTTCAAGTTAGGTCTACATTGTCAGCAGGGTAATGAGGAGAATGAGTATTAGACATGGTATTGACAATCTTCTACTTTTATATTCAGCAACAAGTGATTAGCATGGTAAGTACAACTGATATTATGCAATGTGATATCAAACATTCATTATGATTACGTGCCTTCTGACTACAATTAAGACATAATTAAGAATGATTATGATTAAGTGTCTTCTGACTACAATCCTTGTGCAAGGCACACAGTAGATATTTTTAAATAAACTTTATTTTGCAAAGCAGTTTTAAGCAAAACTGTGTGTCAAGTACAGAATTCTCATATAGTTCCTGCTGCCACACGGGCACAGCCTGCACCACCATTAACATCCTGCACCAGAGCGGCATATTTATTATGTTCAATGAACCTATATTAATGCAGTATTGTCACCCAAATTCCATACTTTACATTAGAGTTCACTCTTGGTGTTGCGCATTCTATGGTTTTGGACAATATATAATGATATGTGTATATGATTATCATACCACACATAATAGTTTCATTCTACTAAAAATAATCTCTCCTCTATTCTTCCCTTCCTCTCCCATGAGCCCTGGCAACCATAGCTCCTTTTAGTGTCTCCATAGCTTTTCCTTTCCCAGAATGTCATGTAGTTGAAATCATATACCATGTAGCCTTTTAAGATGCTCTTATTTCCACTTAGTAATTTGCATTTATGTTTCCTCCATATCTTTTCATGGCTTAGCTAATTTCTTTTTAGCAATATATTATATCCCATTGTCTAAATGCACCATAGTTTATTTATCCATTCACCTACCAAAGTACATCTTGATTGCTTCCAAGTTTAAATATTTATGATTACATTTGCTATAAACATCTAAATGCAGGTTTTTGTGTAGACATAAGTTTCCAGTACATTTGGATGAATACCAACACAACTGCTGGATTGCTCAGTAGTTATTTTGATTGGTTCATTTAAGTCCTTCATATATTTCAAGCAGCAGCAACTCTATCTTCATTTGGTTATTCTCCTGCCTCATTCTACATCATCTCTGCACAAATATTGATACTCATTAGAAGACCATTTTACTGGTACTTATACTGCAATAGATAAAGTATATCTACAGTGATAAATTATTACTACAGTACAGTATGTTGATAGAAAATGATTTCTATTAAACTCCAGTGTCTTTTGAGAGTTTCTTTCTTTTTTTCCTTTATGGATTAGGAAAAGCATCTGAAATATGTATTTGCTACATTTGAAATTTAATCTTGTAAAATGACCAATACCTACCAAAATATGTAATTAATTCAAAACAGAAGTATGCAGATTTTTATCTAAAGGGACAGATAATAATTTGTTTAAGAATTGTTGACTCAGATGTAGAATTGGAGATAATTCATAGGAACTTATATAAACAGATTGCCACAAATTTTTGTTGCTGGAATTCAAAATGTAATAATTGTTTTATAATACAGATCCACTGAAAAGAAAGAAATACTCTTGATTTGGGCTTAAAGTTAATATTTCTTATCTTCAAGATTGATTGCAAGTACAGTTAATGATAATCTGTAATGATATTTTGCATGTTTTTGTGTACAAAATATCTTTTGATACAGTTACTGTCAAGCATTGCTATATCTCTACAACCATATAATACTAATTGATTATATTTATTATATTGAAGGCATTTGTAGAATTCTGGGATTTTTTTCTTGAAAGTTTTGACAAATGCGTTGTTACAATTTGCTGTTTGCTGCTATTTTAAATTATTGGATTCTCAAATTGTCGCAGATTTGCTTACTGAGAGCACCTTCCTTTTGACTCATCATTTTCTTAGCACTTCCTTATGTTGAGGGATATCTATGTTTATATCTCTATCTATATGTTCACCCTGAATTTCTTGTTCTTTCCAGGCCTTGTGCCTTGGAATCAGTCATTTCTCCAAGAAGCACTAGTTGCTTTTGTTGGAGAACGATATTTAGAAGTTAAGAATTGGATGCTTATGGCACCAGTTCATGTGTATGAATATATACACATTTATACATAATACAAAAATATACACATTTACATCTCCAGGGGTCTTACATCCATTTCTTTATACCAATGATGAGCATTAGCAACAGTACTTCCAATTCACATCCAAATCTATAGTATTCACTTTAGCTTACTTATTTTCCATAATAGTAATTTCCTATTCTGAGGGTGAGAAATGTAGCTGTCATTATTCTTGGGATATTTAATTATTTGTTAAAATCCCCTGCCCATATAGCACTAATCTTCCATCACCACAGCCAATTTCTCCTGCATGTGGATGCCTGATCCCTTTGTAGCACCACCACACCTTGATTGGCCTGCGTGGGTTCTGACACACCTTGCTAAGCTGCCTCTCTTCATGAGAGCCCCCTTTCCCACATTTAGACTCTGACAGTCAGTGTCAGAGTGCCCTTATTTAATAGACCTTTCCTAGTACATCTGGATTGAGACATCCTGCAATATGTGTTCTCACCTCACTCCATTTCCAAACATTCACTCTAAAACTCTCCCCTGAAAGGATATTCTCCACAAGCTACCTAGACTCCAACATTCAATGCTGAGCTTCTCCACTTCATCCCATTTGCCCTGTAGCTTGATTATACTCTGATGCAACAAACAAGGGCACTCATCTGTGGAGATGCTTCTCATGATTGGGCTTGGATTCCAGTGCATCTCCACCTCCGCTCCCAGTTGGACCATCCCTCTCCAACACTTCTCTCACTGCTCAGGCTCTGACACCCTGTGCCAGCGTAGGCCTCTTAGGGAAAACACCTTATACATTCTTCTCAGGCCTCCAGCTGTCCTCCACCCTTGTCAATCTTTCTGTCCTCCCCAAGATGCCTACATGTTTTTTTCCCCCCACTTAGTGTGTTTAAGATGGAACTTCCAAGGCAGAGAAGAGAAGGAAAAAAGAAAGAGAAAGAGCTTAGCCTAATATTTAAAATACGTGTTCTCCAAAGGTCCTTTTTCAATCTATTGAATTTATCCTTTCTCCTTTACACATTGTGCTAGAATAAGGCAATAAATGGGTTCTTAACTGAAATGTATTTCAACAATTACTCAATGTACTGATTTATCTTCAAATTAAAGTGTTAGGTAACACATCAGACTTGTGATGGTTAATATCATATGTCAGTTTGACTGGGCTGTCATGCTCAGATAGCCTGAAAAACATTTTTTCTGGGTTATCGTGAGGGTGTTTCTGGAAGAGATTAACATTTGAACCAATAAACTGAGTAAAGAAGATTGTACTCAGCAATGTGTGGGGCCATCATCCAATCCACTGAGGGTCCAAATAGAATAAAAATGTAGATGAAAGGTGAACTTTCTTAATTTGTTTGATCTTGGACATCTATTTTCTCCTACCCTTGGGCATCAACCATAAGTACTTCTGTTCCTTTGGTCTTCAGGCTTGGACCAGAACTTCCTTTACTGGCTCCCCTGGTTCTCAGGCCCTTGGGTTTGGACTGGAACTACAACACTGGCTTTTTTAGTCCTGCCATTTACAGAGGGCAGATTGGGGATTTCTTTGTCTCCATAATCATATGAGTTAATCTCTCATAAGAAACCTCTTTCTATATATTTATCTATGTATCTGTCTATGTATCTCTATGTATCTATGTATCTCTCTCTATATTTATCTAACTATATATCTATCTGTGTATCCTATTGGTTCTGCTTCTCTGGAAAACTCTAATACAAGTCCTTAAGTTTCATATTTTAAGTCTAAATATCAGTTTTGCATAACCATCTAGAGATCCCAGGAAAATTTCATAATGTAAGAAACTATGATTCTTAAGCCATCATTAATATGTTCAGCATCATTTATCCCCACCCCTAAAGCACAAAGTGCTTCTTGCTTTACATACCTTTTATTCACATCTTTTCCCTTTTTTTTCATGGAGCTTTCAATGGCAGAAAGTTTCCCAGAAACAAGTGGCAAAATAATGCTTTAAATTTGAATGTTAATGAGCTCTTAAACATTACATTATACCATCATTAATTTGCTTTGGACATGCTACACTCTTTATCCTTATCTCTTGATGATTTCTTCTTCTCATTTTAGGATCATGGGTATTTATTTCTTTATAGTAACATGTATGCATAATATTGACACTTTACTCATGCTCTCCCCATGATTGGAATATGTCTTTTTTATTCCTTCATTCCCATTTATTTCTGCTAATTTTAAAATCTAAACTCAGACATGACTTACACTAAAATTTTACTTGTAATTTGGGCTATTTATAGCTCCATATTTACTACATTGTTTTACAATGATTGTTTAGGTTTCTTTTCTCCAAGACTGTATTGTGGTTTCTTGAAAACAGGTTGCAGTATATCCCTTTACCTAATCTGACTGTAATAAAACCTTTCATTTATAGTATACTCTGGATGAATAACTTGTAATCTTTGACCATTAGTATTTATGAATTTTTTTCAAATTTGCTACTTTGTCTGACTGACAGTACAGGATTTAATGACCAGCTTATTCTTAGTTCAGATTGTTCTGTTTTGCTAGAGTATATTTTCAAAATATCTCTTAACTCTCCAAGTTCTGATTTCTAATTTTGCAGGCTCAGTATGTGAACTCCTAATTTCCTCTTTAAGTGACAAAGGTACTTCATGTATAAACAAACTAATTATTATCCCTGACTTTGAAATTAATGGATATAACAAGGGGGGAAGTTGTTATTATACTTTATGAAGAACTTTATCTTATTTCATTTCATTTTTGAAATTATAACCTTACAAATAAGAACAGTCTCCATGTTACTTTACATATAATATTATTTATTTTTCACAATAAGGCTCTGGAGCTTTTACTAACGTTATTACTATTTTTGAAATGAGAAAAATGAACTGAAAGATGTAAGTGATTTGATCAGATCACCCATTTGATTAAAATTCAGAAGTATCTGCTCTTAAAGCTCAGATTCTTAACTTACATAAATCAGAAAACACATATGTGTGTGGCCAAAAAAAGTAGTTACTATGTGAATTATTATTACTATTAGTATTATTATTTTATATAAGATATTAGTAGACTAAATAAACAGGGTTATCAGCTTAGCAAATCAAAACATTTAACACCAAGTTAATATTGCATGAGATATTCTTGTACTAAAAATTGACTTGTGTATCTGACATTCAAATGTTACTAGTCTTCCTGTATTGTATTTGGCAACCCTAAAAATATGCCAAAGAACAGTCACGCTCAGAATTTGGTGAATATCCATAATTAAATGTTGTCAATGTATAGGACTTGAAATTATTTGAATAGGCCCTTTACACTGGTAAAATTTACTGAGTCTTTTCAAGTAAGCATGTACAAAATGAAGAGAAAAAATGAAATGATGGAAGAAACAAAACGAGGAAAAAAGGAAGGAAGAAGGGAGAGCTAGAGCAAAGAAGAAGGAAAAAGTGAAAAAAAAAAGAGACAAAACACGGGAAAGAGATAAATGAAATAAAGAGTATCACTGAAAATAATAGTAAGGCCAGGCACGGTAGCTCACTCCTGTAGCCTCAGCACTTTGGAAAGCCCAAGATGGAGGATCACTTGGGCCCAGGAGTTCTAGGCTGCAGTGGGCTATAATCAGGCCACTGCATTCTAGCCCGAGTGACAGAGTAGACCCTGTTACAATAAATAGCTAAATAATCAGATGGGTAGATAGATAAATATTTAAAATGCATCCAGTGTTTACACTTAGAAATAATGTTGTTTCTTAGTCCCGTGATGCCCGCAAATGTTTCATAAATTAAAAACCTGAAGAGATTTGGCTCATTCATAAACTATGTCAACACTCATACTTCTTAGGTTCCTCCCATACTTCTTGCCATTATTGTTTTTTACTTCCATTAATGTCTTTTCCTGTTGCACCACGATTCTCCTCTGTGTCATTATTTGGGTCATCTCATTTTCCTCTTTTGCAAGAGCTTGGGACATGATTCCCTATACATTATTTTTTGTATGTCTGGATCTCAACTTGGGATCTTAGAGTATAGATTTTCACAGTGCTTTTCCAGTAAAGACAAGAGATATGTTGAGCGATTTTCAATATAGTGACAGCAAAATCACCGCCTTTATACCTTGTGAAAATTGCTAGTGCATTTTTGGGGCACCAGGCTTAAAAAGCACAACTTCCATATTCTAAAATACATTACATACTTGATATCCTGTTAATTTACATAAAAAACTTTTAAATTTAATAATTTATACTGTGGAAAATATTTTTAAAGTTAATATTTATTAGAATGTCTAACTTACCCAACTGCTTAATTTTCTATTTGAAAAATAATCTTTAAAAAGATTTCTTACTGTAATCAAAGTATAATTGCCTTATTTTCTCCTTCTGAAAAAAATGACAGATTTATTATAAAATAAGTTATTTCTTTATTTCTACTTTATAGTTAGATGTTTAATTATCACAGAGATGCTACTAGAAACATTTAGAAATTCAGGGCTTTAAACTAAAACGTACTGCTGTGTTGTCATACAAAGGATAATAAACTTATGTGACTAGTTTAAGGTTATAATTCCCTATGAACTATGTGATCCTAGATCTGTCATGTCACATTCTGGAGCTCTGTTTTTATACCTAAGAAATAATACTTTTAAAGTGACTGATTCCACATTTTCTTTCCACCTCAATTTTCTGTTTTTTAAAAATGAAATTAATATACTTTTATATTTTTGTTTAATCTTATCAATATAGATGATTTGGCATCTTACATACATTAATTTTAGCTTTGCAGTTACTCAATATATCTTGGAATAAGGCAAAATAAATTTACTAGACGGTAAAGAAACCTTACAGAAACTCTCTAAATTTCCTGGTTCTTAGTTTCCTTTGCTTTAAGTGGCTTTGGTTGTGGTTGAGTTAGACATTCACGATCCCTTCTTGAGCCATAAATAAAATAGACAAAATATGTACTTGCCAAGTCACCACTTTATTTTGTGATCTATAGACACAGTCATTAAGTACAGGTACAATATGAAAGAAATGATCCACATTGAGGTGATGTGGGCCACCTTAAATCCAAGGAAACTGCATTTTCAACCATGAAATCTAATAAGCTTGAGGTTCATAAAATAACTGGAGGAAAGCCATGTGTATGAGCAAACTCTCAATTTAGACCTGGAAAACTACGGATGCTGCAGCATTTGCACACTGGTCAAACCAAGAAAATCATTAGGCAGCATCATAAAATTCCTCTAATCCATAAAATGCTACTATTTTATTTCTGCAAACAGCAATTTCACCCCTGTTTTTCTGTGCATTTTATGACATGGAATTCTTTTATGGTACCATATATATTTAAATTCAGTTTCTTTAAATTTTTTTTTTTTTTTTTGAGACGGAGTCTCGCTCTGTCGCCCAGGCTGGAGTGCAGTGGCGCGATCTCGGCTCACTGCAAGCTCCGCCTCCTGGGTTCACGCCATTCTCCTGCCTCAGCCTCCCGAGTAGCTGGGACTACAGGCGCCCGCCACCACACCCGGCTAATTTTTTGAATTTTTAGTAGAGACGGGGTTTCACCGCGCTAGCCAGGATGGTCTCGATCTCCTGACCTCGTGATCCGCCCGCCTCGGCCTCCCAAAGTGCTGGGATTACAGGCGTGAGCCACCGCGCCCGGCCTAAATATTTTTTTCTAATCCTTTATCTTTTGAAAATACTGCATCCCACAATGGAATAATCAGTGTTTCTAAAACAAAACATTCTCTATTATATACAATGAAGTCTTTCAGAACAAAAGAAAAATACATTTTACTTCAATATGAGACGTCATTGTTATGCTTGGAAGGTTTTCTTTCAAGGATACTTTCCTCATTTGCTTCTGGAAGGACTTAACACGTTTGTTTCCATAATATAGGAAATACTATAAAGAAGTCCTTGGTAAAAATTTGTTTACCTTCAGGTAGTTTGATCCTTCTCCCTCACCTTTTTTATGTGTACATTCATGAATCCTATGGCATAGTAAGTCTCTAAGTAATCAGGTGTCACACATTAAAACCCTTGCCATCAATGTTGTTGTGACTTTGACTCTGACAGCAGCTTTTGTGCTAAATACCGGCAGAGTTTAGAACACTCATTCAACTGTTTTTGTCTTTTGAATCAATGATAAAATTTTAATACCATCAATATGTCTCTCCCAAAATATAATGATAATATAATCAGACAAAGCCAGTGAAAATTTTGTTAACCATCACACCCTTTCCAAACTATTAATTGCCATCTGCACTCATTGAAGTTGTCTTACAAAATTCAATTTATTTTATCAATCTCATAAAAGTCCATGTCTTTTATGGTAGCTGAAGTGGTATTGGACATCTCTTGTGCTTCAACTACTCTTTTCAAGACAACTATTTACTCTACTTGTCGCTATGGTGACTAGATGTATTTTGACAACATCTCACTTTAGCTGTGATTAGCATATTTCTCTCTTTATTTTCTAAAACTCCCTTTTCACCGCCATGAGGGAAAGCCTATAATATATGTACATATTCATATACATGTACAAACTTGGAAATTTTAACTATCTTAACATCCTGTGGAGCAAAACTTAATAAAATGGTGGTGAGGTATTAGTGTACAAACATTTTTGTTTCTCAGAGAGAAAAGTTGGAAAAGATCCAACCTGGCTTCTCAGTGAGTCTCTTGCTTGACACCTACTTTCTCCTACTGATGAAAAGCTTGATAACTCACTGTTTCTTCCTTTCTTCTGTCTTTTGTTCCTTCCTTTCTTCTGTCTTTTGTTCTTCTGCTTCTGCTCTCTTGTTTTCATGGATCACGTCACAATACAAATACCTGACTCCTTCCTTAGTGTCAGGATTTTGAAGGCAACTGAGCTAATATAGGCCGTAGAAAGTATACTCTCATCATGGCATTCTATAAAAAGTTTGAACAGAGAAAACTCAGTCATTGTACAACCATCGTTAATTATAAGTTGGGTGGGTGAAACCCCTAGCATGGAGTATGATTCTAATTAACATGATTTCATTCATACTAGATTGAGATTTGATGCACATAGAATGTTGGCTTATGCAGTAGTGGTGCGAGTAGCGATATATAAATGGTAATTTAAAAGACTACAGAGTTCACTGGGTTTTAGACAGTCAACTAAATAGTCTTTTAAATTACCATTTTTATACCTGGAAACCATAGCCCTAGAAAGTATACATATTCATATGCATATACATATGTGTGTGTGTGTTTTTTTGTGTGTGTGTGCAGGCACAAATATACTTTTTAATATTGATATATAATTAGTTAAAATTAACTAAAATTGATATACAAATTAGTCCCATAAGATGAGAGCAGCATATGTTCACATTTTCCTTCCCACTTCTGTGTGGGTGTGTTTTCTGTTTTACTAAATTGGAATCATAAGCCATTTTTCAACTTCATCTTCCGTGAAATGGAAAATGATAGTATTACAAAATTTTGAATATTGTAGATAGAACACCAGGAAAAGGGAAAACTAAAGGCAAGATGTCCCAATTTACTATAAGTATTTAAAATAATATAAGGACTAGTTATAATGAATGACTGTAGTGCCATTTGAATTTACTGGTTTAAAGGTTACCATAATAAAAAATAAAATAATTTAGAAAATAAACCTATGGATTAGAAGTAAAAATACAAAGTTCTAATAGTTTTCTTTGGGTTAGTCAACATCTAAAAAATTATATTTAATTTTATATCAAGAAAATTATTAAATTTTCCCTTTGAACAATCATCATTATTATTTTTGGTCAACTACACTGCATAAGTTTCCATGTTAGGGATTGAAACAGAATTCAGAATAATAGTAGGCATATTTATAATTCTCTTTTTTGCTTATGTATCAGGTAGAGGATTACAGGTAAGACAGCAACAAACACACTCTTATTTTTTAAACAAATACAGTAAATTTGTACCACGTAAATTAATCTTATTAAACTTTTATCTGATTAATTTATGAGTCTAAAAAGTCAATATTTTTGGATCATAATTCTGAACATTCTGGACAAGTATGTCACATAAATGAGAGTTTGGCAATAAGACAAAGAGAAGATTTGAACTAAAGGTTCCGTGAACCTTTAACTGTTTGAGTCAAGGTTTTCTCTCATTGCATAAGTGAAAAATAAAATAGTCTACACAAATATTGAAGACTTATTATAACAAAATTGCATCATAACAGAATTACTAGACAGATTATTTCTTTTATAAAAGCTTTCTTCTAGGTAAATGTTTTTATCATTATTAATTTTCTCTGAATTTGCTATATAATTTCTGGTATATTATTTATCTCATCCTACTTAACTTCCTGTCTGTAAGTTCGTCACAGTTTTAAAAACTAACTGATTTTAATAATAATCTTTCCAAATATTTATTCAGAGGATTTTATGTGGTCAACATACAGTGTCCTCTGAACAATGACAAGCACCTGATGAATGAAATAAATGACCAGAAAATGTTTAAAGGTAGTTTTCTATTATCCATTACATTTCTATCATGAACAGCGTACTTTGCCGAAACATGTTTCTTGCACTATCCATTTTCATTTCATTCAATCATGAATTTTCATTGGTGGAATTATGTTCTTATTGTAGCAAACAGTTCTCAATGCCATTATCTTGCTGATACTGTCACTGATGACATTCTATATAAGTAGAACAAAATATACTATCACCAAAGCATAAAAAAGTTGTTTTGTGTGAAAGATAATATCACTTATTTATAGAAAAAATCCACCAAATTTACATAAAACACATTCTACTATAAAAAGCTTTTTTTGGTAACTAATCCATGAATTTGAATGTGTAATTATGATTTAGTAAATGTAAGTTCATGAACTCTCATCCATCCATTATTTAAGAATACTTATTATGCAAGGCAAAGTAAAGTGTCTTTTTAAATATGTAAATAAAATTAATTTTAAAACATTCTGATTAGATACAATTTATTTTAGAGTTTTTATAAATAATATGGTTACTTTATTAAGTTAGTAACTATCCAACTTGGTGACTGATTTTAAATATACTGGCTGAGCATGGTGGCTCACACCTGTAATCTTAGTAGTTTGGGGGGCCAAGGCAGGAGGATTGCTTGATTCCAGGAGTTCGTGACCAGCCTGGGCAACACGGCAAAAGCCCCTTCTCTACAAAAAATACAAACATTAGCCTCACTGTCCAGCACATGTTCAAAAGCAGGTATCTACATCAAGTCATTTTCTATTAATTCCTCTAGTGTAGTGTCTCTTATAATAGCTCTTGAATTTCTTCAAAATGTGTATTTTGAAACACTTCACTGCCCATTTGATATGGATAGGAGAATGGGAATACCAGGTAGAAGAGGATGGTTCCATGGCAAAGGCCGCACCCTCAAGCCTGGATACCCGAGACCCTAAATGGGGACAGTCATTCCTGGTTTCATGCCCCAAAAGCAGTCTTCTGGCCTACCACGCCCCCTATCCTGTACCCATGCAAACTCCGAACCCCAGGCTCCAAAAGCAGATGAGCAGACAGGGAGATGAGACAAGCAGACAAAGGGTGAAACAAGGTGGCAGAGAAAGAGAGAAGAGGAGGAATGTCTGAATGCTAAGAGAGGTGGTTAGAAAGGACTTTGATCGCTGGACCACCAAACTCCAGGTGAAGATCACCTTCCCACTCCATCCCCCTCTTCCGGCTCCCCATCCATCCTGCTGAGAGCCAATTCTACCATTTAATAAATCCCTGAATTTATCAAGCCCCTGTGTGACCCAATTCTTCTGGGACACTAGGCAAGAGCTTGGATACAGAAAGCTGTCACACTGGACCTCTGCCCTTGTGAAAAGGCAGAGGGTCCATTGAGCTGGTTAACACTTAAGCTGTCTGCGGATGGCAGGGCTAAAAGGGCGCACTGTAACACATACCCGCTTGGGCTCCTGCACCTGTCTGTCTGTGTGCTCCCTCTCCTCTCAGGGGTTTGAGCAGCAGCAGTAACCTAACAGGCTAGCCACACCCCTGTTATATGTCCTGTGAGGGAGATCAGGGAACTGTCCTATTTCACATTGTTTTTGAGAAATCCATAATCTTCCACGATTTCCTTGACTGGCTTTGTTGTAAATCCTGTAAAGTGACGTACAACATTTAGACACTGTTTTCTCCGCAGGAATTTATTGCTTTGGGCTTAATATCTTTCAGAGCTTTTTCTATAATAATGATGACATCTTCAATGGTGTAATTATTCCAGACTTTCAAAATGGTCTCTCTATAGGGGTTCTCTACCATAGCATTGACAATCCTTTCCATAGTGTAATTTGTGTAATGAGACCTAAAGGTCTTTATAACCCCCTGATCTAGAGACTGAATCAGACACATGGTGTGTGGGGGGCAAGTACAATAGACCACTTCAACATGTTTGGGGTTGAACTCATGAGGTTCTTGGTGGCCAGGGACTTTGTTCAAAATCAAACAACAGTTTAAAGGTAGCCTCTTACTGGTAAGGTAAGAGAAATCTTTCTGATTTCAGGAGCAAAGCATCAGTTTAACCAATCCAGAAAATGGGTTTTCATTTTCCAGGCCTTCTTATTGTACAAACAAAAGACTGAAAGCTGGTGTTTATCTTTTTCTTCAAGGCTCAGGGATAAACAGCTTTACAGGTAAGGGCAGTCCTTATCCATAAAGTGCAAGGCCATTTGTATTTGTACAAAACTGTAGATTTAGCCTTTCTGCCTTAAATCCTAGTGCTCACTTCTTTTTTTTTTTTTCTAATAAATGTCATTTTGACTTTCCCCCCTCAGAATAGGACACTTTCATCTACATTTAAAACCTGTTCACCCAGGAAAGAATTCAAGAGTGGGCAAGGCAGTGGTGTTAAACAGCAACTTGTATTGAAATGGCAGTGTACAGCAGCGGCAAAAGTACAGTTCCTTGTGGAGCAGAGATACCCCACAGGCAGTGTGACCAGAGTAGCAACCCAGAGGCAGGTCTGCACTCACATTTATACCCACTTTTAATGACATGCAAGTTGAAGGACGGATTATGCAGCAATTTTTAGAAAATGGGTGGTAACTTCTGTGCCATTGGATTGTTGCCATGGAAGGGGGTGGTAACTTCTGGGCATTGCCATGACAATGGTAAACTGACATAACACACTGGTGGGTGTGTCTAATGGAAAGCTGTTTCTGCCTCATTCCGTGTTTTAGCTAGTCCTCAACTCAGTCCAGTGTCCAAGCCCTATCTCTGTAGTCAAGTCCCAACTCCTGAGTCAAGTCCTTCCTCTTACCTCACGATGAACATTTGTGTTTAAATTTTTATATTGAAATGTATTTCCCTTTCTCTTCAGTAAATACCTGGGAGTAGAATGGCTGGATCATGTGGTCGATATGAGTTTAACTTTTTTTTTTTATTATACTTTAAGTTCTAGGGTACATGTGCACAACGTGCAGGTTTGTTACATATGTATACATGTGCCATATTGGTGTGCTGCATCCATTAACTCATCAAATCAAGAACCTTCCCGGGCTAAGCCCCAGAGTTGGGTTTTGCCTGCCCTGCATCATGAGTAGTATTATTTGTAATAGGCAAAAACAGTAAACAACACAAATGTCCTCAGCAGGTAAATAAAGAAAGAAATTGTGTCATATTCATAAAATGGGATACTACTCAATCAAAAAATGGAATGAACCACACAGACACTCAGCAACATGGATGAGTCACAAAATCATTATGCTGAGAAAAAGAAACATATCAAAAAAGCCACATATTGTATGATTTCATTTATAAAAAATTCTTAAAAACTGCAAACTAACAGAGTGACAGAAAGGAGATCAGTGGTTACTGGGTATGGGGTATGTGAGAAGGGGTAGAAGGAAAGAATTACCAAGGGGTACTGGAAAACTTTTAGGGGGGATGGATATGTTCACAATCTTGATTGTGGTGATGGTTTCAATGGGGTATACATATGTCGAAGCTTAGTAAATTGCATACCCCAAAGTGTGCCAATTTTTTGTATGTTAATTATACCTCTCTGCAACTATTTTAAAATTAATTTTTAAATTTAAAAACAGGCCTCTGCATTTGAAAGAAATCGTTCTCTATCTTGCTTTCAGTAAAAATCAGGAAGAACCTTTGGAGACCAAATTAAGTGATCCTGATCTTTTCATTCATTGACTCAAACAGTGGTTCTCCAAATTTAGTATGCATGAGAGTATCTGAGATGTTAATTTGAAATGCAGTTTCCAGGGTTTTATATAGAGGTATGCTAGAAAATATTACTGATAAAAGAATATGTAGCACCTAATTTATGAGTAATAATACATCCAATATTTTTTATTGTAAATTGAATAAATCTTACAAAATGCAAAAAAAAAAAAAAACAAAAAAACAAAAAAAACAAAAAACCTGTTCAGGCAGACATTCTTTCTCCTCAATGATTTCCTTAATGGCATCTGGGATGCTAAGTTAATAGAAGGTGCTTCTCCTGTTATCTTGCCATTTTTAAGCCAAATCTATTTCTAAAATTATCAAACTATCCTTAGCTGGCATTAAAATATACAGCTTTAGAGGCCTCAGCTTCTTTTTGCTTTAGGCTGCCATAAAATAACTTCACTTCTTGAATCCAGTTAGAGTATTCAGGTATTCCTTTCTCATACTAACCCTTCAGCCATGTAAAAACTGTATTTTCAATATGAGATAAGGCAGTATTTTGACAAAAGTGCAAGGCTTTTATGTCTGCTGGCATAGCTGCAGTGAGAACCTCATGAATTTCCCTTTTCTTTTTTTCATAGTGGTTCTTACATTGGATTCATTTATCTTATAATAGTGGGTAACTGCAGGTGCAGACCTTAATCTATAGTACATGTCAAGCAATTCAATTTTTTATTGTACTGTGATGGCATTGCTCTGCTTTTTGGGAGGACTTCCAGCATTGCTAGTGGCATTTTGTATGGGTCCCCTGGTGTTATTTGAGGTTTTAACATATTGCACTAAACATGATGAAAACAATGAGAGATTACTTTTTGCTGTAATAAACAATTTACTGGAGAGACAAACCGCTAACACAGAAAGGATTACTGTCACATGACATTTTAAGTGGATATTTGCAAGACTTGAGATCACCACAACAACAACAGGCTTCAAAATTATTATAGTATTACGGTATGTATTACAGTTAATTTTATGCAGCTAAGATTTAATACTGCATCTTTATGTTTGTTTATGCTTCCTTGTGAATGGTGCTAGGTATGCTCTGTGTTTGCATTTTGATAAATTTTTAATTTTCATAAGGGATTTTTTGAATTTTATAATAATAAATAATAAAATAGGTTAGTATCCAAATATATTTTATGCAAATATGACATATGTAATTTAATTTTTTTGATATTTCTAAGCTATGTAGTTTGTAAGTTTTTTCAAGTTATTACAAATCCCTTAAAAATTTTAAAATATATTTATTGAAAAAAATCTGTGTATAAGTGGACCCACACAATTCAACTCCAAGTGGTTCAACGTATTTACTACAATAATGAACACAGCCTTTTCATAAATGTATAATTGTTGGCCTATCTTTATCATTACATAATTTGTAGACAGTTCTACATGTTAATATTTATTACATAAAATACCGCACTCACTGACTGTAATACTACAGCTACCAAGGAAGTTAATATTGGTAAAATAATAAACAAATGCATGGAACAGAATAGAGAGCCCAGAGACAGACAAGTACAAATATAGTCAACCTATCTTTGACAAAGGGCATACGATGGAGAAAAGATAGCTTTTACAACAAATGGTACCAGAATCACTGGACATCTACATGCAAAGAAATAATGATGAATATAGACATAGACCTTAGACCTTTTGAAATATTCAGTCAAAATCGATCATAAATCTAAATGTAAATTTCAAAATAATAAAATTTCTAGAAGATAATCTCAAGGAAAATGTATATGATCTTGGATTTAGCAATGAGTTTGTAGATACAACACCAAAGGCATAATCCATTGAATAAATAATGAGATAAATGTGAAATTTGCGGGAAAAAAGTAGCTAATGACCTAAGGCCTATGATACCAGCCCATTTATCAGCAATAGTAATTTGTAGACACTTTTCACATAGAAGAGAATACAACATAATGATTTATTAACTTCTAAGCTACTATTTTTTTTTATTATCTATGTGTTGTGATTTAAACTACTCTTGTTTAGGGCCAGTATATTTAGGTATAATATTTTTATGATTAAAATTCATCTAAATATACTATGTTGTCTGACATAATACTTTAAAAAGTGCAAAATTTTTATTGTTGCTGCTACCATGGTGTGGTCAGCTACCTGTAAAATGGCTTGCAATGAACCATGCTTCCTGTTATTTACGACCTTATAAAATTGTCTCTCTTTGACTGTGGGCTGTATTTGGCAACCTTTACTTGCCTCAAATGAAAGGAATATGGCAAAATTATATGTTGTTTTTGAGATTAGGTTTAAAAAGTTTCTGTCTTCCTTTTTGTTTGAACCCCCACCATTCTCTCCTTGATCCTCTGGATAAAGCAAGCTGCCGTGCTGTTGGTAGCATTTTAAAAAGACAAGCATGGCGAAGAAAGGATATCTCTGCCAAGCAGCCAGGAACATCCTGAGGCCTGTTAGCAGCCCTTTCCACAAAACTAGAAATGGATCTTCCCCTTGTGATGACTACAGTCCCAACTGAGAGCTTGACTGCAACCTCATGAGCAGCCCTGAGCCAGAGACACTGAGCTAATTTCTGCCTGAATTCCTGATTCATGGAAATTATGGGCTAATAAATATATCTCATTTTAAGCTACTAACTTCTGAGGTGATTTGTTATACAGAATATATATATATATATATATATAGAGAGAGAGAGAGAGAGAGAGAGAGAGATCAAATCCAAGATCATT
The DNA here is from genome assembly GCF_029289425.2 of Pan paniscus. Lineage (NCBI taxonomy): Eukaryota > Metazoa > Chordata > Mammalia > Primates > Hominidae > Pan > Pan paniscus. Next base: position 60,872,736 of record NC_073249.2, read on the forward strand.
TTTCCCCCAAGTTTCACATATTCTCAGTATTTATTCAGTGGATTATGCCCCTGGTGTTCTATCTACAGATTCATTGCTAAATCCAAGAGATAACATATATATATATATATATATATATATATATATATATATATACACACACACACATATATATACACATATATATATACACACGCACACACACATATATATACACACACACATATATATATATACACATATATATATAGAGAGAGAGCGAGAGTAACAGATATTCTGGCATTCTTCAGAAACTGTATGAAAAACTGGAGAGAGGCAGAGAGTGAGAGTAAGCAAAAGAGAGAAAGAGAGAGAGAGAGGAACGAGGAAATCAAGAGAGAAAAGTAAGCTAAATAGGTACTTCTCATCTACGAACTAAATTTTCAAAAAATGTCCTGAAGGAGTAGAATCAGATAACACTTGTAATACTCTAAAAAAGGTGCCATGTTTTTTGGAGACAACCAATAGACCTTTTTATTTCAAATTTTCTTACTACAGGTTCGTAGAAGCCAATGAAAAATACAGAAACATAGTAATTGTGTAATTCACAATATCTGTAATATTTTTTACAAGTTACTTACAGTGAGAGATAAATCAATTTTTTTCCATGCAGAGTCTTTGAAGCCATTTATCATTTGCCTTTAGTTTCTCCATCATACAATCACCACAGTTTGGAATAAAATTATAAACAACTGAATATATTTGTTAAATAAAATGACAACTACAAACATTCCTAAGATTTATTATTTCCTAATTCATTTTTCTTCTTTTTAAAAAGTGGACTAAACAGTTCAATTTTTCTAACAAATATTGATTATATATTAATTTATAAATAATATATAATATATAATTAAAGGAAGTTGTTTTAAATGTTGCTTTTATATTTGTGTTGTGTTGATTTTTAAATGATTATACAATAGATAGTATATTTAAATCTTTTATATTTATTTTCACATTAGCACAATTTGTCCCTAACATACTGTAATCCTTAACAGAAACACACTGACTTACACTTTATAGCCTCACACTTCATAATACAGATCATTTAATAGTGTGCTGTAACACAGTAAAGGCTCTATAAAAAACAGTGTATGTACTGTTATAAGGTCGACAATATTATCTAAAAGTGTTTTTCCTAGTAGTCTATTACTCTATCAAATATATCTTTAGGTCATATTGAAATAAAAGTAGATGAAAACAATCTAATATTTTGTTTAGGAACAATCTAGTACCTGACTTTTAATTATGAAGAAACAATTATTACATCTATTATTTCTTATACACCTTCCCTTACTGGAAAATTCACCGCCAGTACCTACACTGTGTACATTGCTCTCTACAACAACAATAAACAATAAATGTTTGTAACCAGCCTAGGATGCTAAGAAGCTTCATTTAAAAAATTGCATTTTTTGCTATCATATTGTTGCCATTAAGTTAGGGTGTCAAGAAAATGAGCATAGCCTCAAGCAGAGAAAATATTTATAAGTATCTGATAAACATGAAAAAGATCTTCAATTCCATTTTTCCTGCTCTAAATTAGGTTTTAGTTTCTAATCTAATTTAGCATTCAGTTTCCATAGAAATTTTCGAGATAACATTTCAGCTCTCCACTTCACTTAATCTATCAAACCCAATCTTATCTTTATAATGAAGACTATACCTATTGAAGAACATCAAAATTGGATAGAGCAGAATAATCTTTTTATTTTGCCACTTGTCTACATGACAGTACTATTCAGTAGGGACCTAGTAATTCTACACATGCAGTTGATCTACTTGCAATATGAACTAAAACTCATATTCAGGGAATGCTTTCATATAGCTAATGTGGCTGCAGTTTTAGAGTCAGCTTCAAATAAATATATGAAGAATATTATTTTATTTTTCTTCTAAATATTAACTTATTTCCTTCTTTTTATTAAAAAGCTATATTTAACTAATATCTGAACTCAAAATTAATATGTTAACACTTGTACTGCCATGATTAATATATATTAGTATTCTTTAATATATTTATTTTATTTTTCTATGAATTGTGCACATTTGTAAATGTGATGGAATTTTATTCAATTGTATAATTTTTTAAATTGTGGCATTTCACATTGTGTACTACACATTTGTGAATTTCCTTTTGGATTACATTTTCTACTCTGCTGTATGCAATATTATTGAGAAATAACTCTGGGCTAAGTATTTTTTTTTCTGTCTCTATAGCATTCCCAATACAGGTGAGTGGTATTACTCTATGCTTGCTTGAACAAGCAGAGACTCTCTCCTCCGTGACTTTATATTCTATGCATGTGACACAGGACATGAGTAATAAATGTAGGTCATTCATCATAGTAAAAGTGATCTGACCTGACCAGATTGTATCTTCACAAACTCACCTGTTCTATTTCTTGCTCCCTACACAGCAAAACTCCCTGCCTAATCTCAAAACCAAACCTCCAAATTCTCATCTACCTCTGGTTCCCTTATATATTTCCATAAAATCTGGTTTTTCAGAGTCAAGAACTGTTGAATTTAACCAGGAAACATAAATGATCTAGAATGTAGTTGTGTTTAAAATTATAATACAACTAAAATTCATATTTTTTACATAAAGTAAATGTAAAATTGTGTGTCACAACTCGATAAAATAATGACGCCAGAAAAACAACACCTAAAATGTGGTAAATTTCAGGAACATAATTTGTAAAGACATTATTAGGATAAGCATCTACTTGATATGATTTTAAATTTAAAAGAATACTTCTATATATTATGAAGATAGCTTAAAATGAAATAAAATGTAATAAATTTTAAAATTTAACCATTTAAAGTGTATATTATAGGTAAGCTAGGAATTATAATTCTACTTTAAAAAATAAAGGGAGAGTGATGCCATCAAGATGGCAAAATAGGAGACTCCAGCCCTCATGCCCCCAAGAAACACAGTTGTTGTCAACTGCTCACAGACAAAAACACCTATGTGTGAGCTCTAAAATCTAAAGGAGTGGTTTCAAAATCCCAGTGAAGCATAAAATCTCATGGTGGACATATTGAAAAGAGTAAGAAAACTAGTTTCACTTTATGACGTTACATCTCACCAAAGGTGACACGGTTTGGTGTGGAAATAAGCCCCTTTAGACTACAATTTCTACCATAAGGAAAAGTAAAAGAGAAATGGGTGCCCAGCTTTCCCAGTCTAGTGGGCTACTGCCTAGTAGGTCCATTTCTGTCTTCACTGTGAACACTGAAGGATTATGCATGACTGAGTCATCTGCGGATAGTTGTTAGGGGCAAGGAAAAGAGGTGGGAGTGCACAGCAAATGGCATGTGATTCTTAACGGCATGCTATGGATCCTGCTAACCATCTAGTGAAATCCAGGAATCTCACACATGAACCCTGCAGGTTAAGCACCTATAGGTCCCAACCAACAGGCAAGAATTCCCCAACACCTTACGTACTCTTTCATGAAGGAGGCACTCAAAACTATGTGCGAGGCACTCAAAACTATGTGCAAGGCCCTCATGTAATTCTGTAGACAGGATGTGGATCTCAATAGCTGGTACAGATCTTAACAGTCAGCTCAATTCTGCTGGTTTGTGATAAGGCAAATAATCTTTAACACTTCAGGTCACTAACCTAGGAAAACTTAATGGGGGGCTTTCAGCACCAGGTGCAGCTTTGTGGGATTGGAAGAAGACAGTGACACAATCCCAAGATTTTCATGCTAAAAGAATATGAGAGTAAAGTGGATAAATCCATATAAAAGGTCTAACAGAACCTCAGAATCTCTACCTGTGCCTGTCAGTAAAGACTGATGGTGACTGTTTCATCAATTCTAAAGACAGCAGTGAGTGCATGGTTTATTGCATGTTCTTACTTATAAGTGGGAGCTGAATGATGAGAACACATGAACACATAGAGGGCAACAACACATGGGGCCTTCTGGAGTGTGGAGGATGGGAGAACGGAGAGGATTAGGAAAAATAACTAATGGGTACTAGGCTTAATACCTGGGAGATGAAATAATCTTGTACAAGAAACCCCCATGGTACGTTTACCTTTATGTAACAAACCTGCACTTGTACCCCTGAACTTAAGTAAAAGTTAAAAAAAAGACAAAAAAAAAAGCTCCAGTGTCTGATGCCAAAGAAAAATTTGTAAATTTCCTGACAAAAAACTCAAAATAATTGTCTTCAAGGGGATCAGTGAACTTCTAAGGAAGACCAATAATCTATTAAAATAAAATTTTTAAAAGAAATGAACATATTAAAATGTTCAACATAGAGCAAGATAAACAAAACGAATTTTAGAGTTGAAGAATAAGAGTCCCTGATTTTTTTAAAAAATCAAGGCAAACCTTTAACAGCAGACTTGACCAAGCAGAAAAAGTTGAAGGTAGATTATTTGAAACTATCCAGTCAGAGAAACAAAAACAAGAGAAAGAATAAAAAACAGTGAAGAACACCTAAAGGCTTTATGGGACATCATCAAACAGACGAACATACACATAAAGGGAACCTCAGTAGCATCAGAGAAAGAGAAAAAGGCAGACGCTTATAATGAAATAATTACATAAAATTTACCAATATAGAGGGAAATAAACATCCAGATACCTTAAGCCCAAAGAATTCCATATAATGTTGAACATAAAAAAGTTCAACCTTCTTTCATTGTTATTATGAGGCAAGTTATAATCAAAGTTCGATGTGCTTATAAGCCATGTTGTAATCAATATGTCAAAAGTCAAATACAAACAGAGACTATTAAAAGCCATAAGACAAAAGAGACTGATCACATAAAAGGGAACCTCCATAATGTTATCAGAAGATTTATCAGCAGAAACCTTGTAGGTCAGGAGAAAGTGAGACATTACATTAAAAATGCCAACATTTAAAAAAGCTGCCAACAAAGAATAATATACAATCCAAAACTGTTCTTCAGAATGAAGGAAAGATACTTTCCCAGACAAACAAATACTGAAATTCATCACCTCTAGACCATCCTTACAAGAAATTCTACAAGTCCTTTAAGTTGAAATGAAAGGAATCTAATTAGAATATAAAAATTGTTAATTTATAAAACTCACTAATAAAGGTACATATGTAGTCAAATTCAAAATATTGCAATACTGTAATGGTAGTACATAAATCACTTTTAACTCTAGCATAAATAAAAAATAAAAAGATAAACATTTAAAGTAAGTATAACTACAAAAATTTGTTAATGGATACACACTATAATAAAGATGTAAATTGTCATATCAATAACATAAAATGTGTTGAGGGAGAAGTAAAAGGGCAGAGTTTTTGTATGCAATTAAGTTAAATTATTAATTTAAATTAGACTGTTACAAGATATTTTATGTAGGCTCATAGTAATCAAAAAGCATAAACTTAAAGTATATACACAAAAGATAAAGATAAATGAATTAAAGCATACAGAAAATCATCAAATCACAAAGAAAGACCACAAGGGAGGAAGAAAGGAGCAAATGATTTACAAAACACTTAGAAAACATTTAGTAAATTGACAATAGTAAGTTCTTACCTATCAATAATTACTTTAAATATAAATGAAATAAATTAGTCAGAAAACAGAAAGTGCCTCAATGAATAATAAAATAAGATATGTCTCTATACTCCCTACAGGAGACTCATTTAGATTTAAAGACAGACATAGGCTGAAATTGAAGGGATATCAAAAAGATATCCCATGCCAATGGTAATCAAGAAAGAAGAGTGGTCTATATTTACAGAAGATGAAATAGACTGTAGTCAAAAACTATCAGAAGAGATGAGGAAGATTATAAAATAAAAAGGAGGTTAATTGATCAACAGTATAAACAACTATAAATATATATGCATCCAATATTATAGCACTCAAAAAAAATAAAGCAAATTGGGCCAGGCACAGAGGCTCACACCTGTAATCCCAGCATTTTGGGGTGCCAAGGCAGGTGGGTCATTTGAGGTCAGGAGTTCAAGACCAGCCTGGTCAACATGGTAAAAACCCATCTCCACTAAAATTACAAAAAAATGAGCCAGCGTGGTGGCATGTACCTGTAATCCCACCTACTTGGGAGGCTGAGGCATGAGAATCACTTGAACCCAGGAGGCGGAGGTTGCAGTGAGCCTAGATTGTGCACTGCACTCCAGCCTAGGTAATAGAGCAAGACCCTGTCTCAAAAATAAATAAATAAATAATAAATAAAGCAAATATGAACAGAAATGAACAGAGTAATAGACAATAATACAGCAATAGTAGGATACTTCATTACCCTAATAATCAATAGATTATTCAGACAGAATATCAATAAGACATTACACTTGAAAACACTGTAGACCAACTGGGCCTAGCAGACATACAAAACGTTCTATCTAAATGCAGCAGATTATACCACATTCTTATGTAGAGTAAAAAGAACATTCTCTGGGGCATAGTGTATACTTGGTCACAAAACAAGACATAACAACTTAAGAAGATTAAAATAACATCAAGCATTTTTTTTCTAATTGCAGAGATAGAAATTAGAACTCAATAATAGTAGAAAAATTTTAAAATTCCAAATGTGGAAATTAACACATTTTTGGACAATCAATTGGTCAAAAAAAATTAAAAGAGAAATCAAATTATGTCTTGAGACAAACTAAAATGAAAATGTAACATATCAAAACTCACAAAATGCAGCTAAAGTAATTCTAAGAGATAAGTTTGTAATTTTTTTTATTTTTATTTTTTTAGATGGAGTCTCTCTCTGTCACCCAGGCTGGATTGCAGTGGCACAATCTCAGCTCACGGCGAGCTCCACCTCCTGGGTTCATGCCATTCTCCTGCCTCAGTCTCTGGAGTAGCTAGGACTACAGGAGCCTGCCACCACGCCCGGCTAATTTCTTGTATTTTTAGTAGAGACGGGGTTTCACCATGTTAGCTAGTACAGTCTCAATCTCCTGACCTCGTGATCCGCCTGCCTCAGCCTCCCAAAGTGCTGGTATTCACAGGTGTGAGCGCCCAGCCGACAAGTTTATAATGATAAATTCCTGCATTAAGGAGCATGAAAAGATCTCTAAAACTTAACTTCACATCAACAGGAACTAGAATAAGAGAATAAAATGAGTCCCCAGTTAAGAGAAGAAAGGAAATAATAAACAGAGGAGAGATTAATGAAGTAAATAACAGAAAACAACATAAAAATTAACAAAATTAGTGTATTTTAAAAAGATAAAATTGACAAAACTTTAGCTAGAATAGTCAAGAAAATAAATGAGCAGGAATCAAATCAAGAAAATTACAAATGAAAGAGAAGACGTCAAAATTGATATCACTGAAATACAAAGGATCATAAAAGAATCCTATGGACAATTATGCGCCAAAAAGTTTAAGAACTCAAAAAATAAAATAACTTCTAGAAACATAAAATGTACTATATTTGAACCATAAAGAAAAAGAAAATCAGAACAGACCTTTTATAAGTAAAGAAATTGAATATGCAATTTAAAAAAACCTCTAAAATACAGATTATTTCAGGCTAAGATGAATTAAAGATAAATTATATAAATATTTAAATAAGAATTAATGCCAATTCTAATCACCTTTTCCCCCCAAAAAAGTGAGGAACACTTCCAAACTCATTTTATGAGACCAGTCCCTGATATAAAAGCCAGGGACATTATAAGAAAATAAAATTACAGGTCAAGATTTCTGATGAATATTGATGCAAACATTCTCAACAAAATACTAGCAAAATGAATTCAGTAGTGCATTAAAATAATTATACCCTATGATCAATTTGGATTTAGCCAAGGAATGCAAGGATGGTTAAACATATGCAAATCAATAAATGTAGTACACTACATTAGCAGAATAAAGGAAAACCTCAATCATCTCACTATATACAGAAAAATTATTTGACAAAATTTAACATTTGTAATGATAAAAATTCTAAGTTATTGAAGGAATGTACTTTAACATAATAAATGCGATATATATCAAGCTCACAGCTAACATCATACTCAATGGTGAAAAGCTGAAAGCATTTTTTCTATAATTAGAAAGAAGACCAGAATAATCACTTTTGCCACTTTTATTTAACATACTATTGGAATTTCTATTCAGAGCAATTAGGCAAAAAGAAAAAGGAAATAAGTCATTCAAAGTGGAAAGGAAGAGGTAAAAACATTATCTATTTGCAGATGACATGACCTTGTATGTAGAAAACCTTAAAAACTTCAGCAGAAATACTGTTAGAACTAAAAACTGAATTTACTAACTTGGCCAAATACAAAATCAACATACAAAAACGAGTTGCTATTTTATACATTATAAACAAACTATACAAAAAAATTTAAAAATTGCATTAATAATGGCCAAGAGTAGAAATAAAATTCATGGGTATATAGTTAACTAGGGAGGAGAAAAACCTATACACTCAAAACTATTAAAAATTGAGGAAAATCTCCCTGAGGCCTCACCAGAAGCTCAGCAAATGCCAACACCAGGTTTTCTATACAGCCTGCAGAACTGTGAGTCAATTAAAACTCTTGTCTTTATGAATTACCCAGTCTCAAGTAGTTCTTTATAGCAATGCAAAACCAGACTTTGTAATACTGTAGATCTCTAGAGGGTATTTGTCTTGCATAGCTGAAACTTTGTACGCTTCAAAATTTGCATAGCTAAAACTTTGTACCCAAATTGTTGAGATTACAGGTGTGAGCCACTGTATCTGGCCCTTTATACCCCTTCCTAACTTGGTTGGTTGTTTGGTTATTCAGTGGTATAAGTTCCTTGGATATTTTGAATATTAACCCTTTATCAGGTATATGGTTTGCAAATATTTTCTTTCAGTTCATAGGTAGAACAGACATTTTAACAATATTATCACTTTCAATTAATGAACAGGATATCTTTCAATTTATTTGTGTGTGTACTTTAATTTCTTTGGTCAATGTTGGAAGAAGGTTAAGTGGGAGCTTGTATGTTACATGGCAAGAGAAGAAGCAGAAAAGAGAACAGGGAGGTCCGAGGCTCTATTAAACAACCAGATCATGAGTGAAGTAACTGAGTGAGAATTCACGGGGCCGGGTACAGTGGCTCACGCCTGTAATCCCAGCATTTTGGGAGGCCGAGGTGGGTGGATCACGAGGTCAGGAGATCAAGACCATCCTGGCTAACACGGTGAAACCCCATCTCTGCTAAAAATACAAAAAAAAAGTTAGCTGAGAATGGTGGTGGGTGCCTGTAGTCCCAGCTACTCAGAGGCTGAGGCAGGAGAATGGCATGAACCCGAGAGGTGGAGCTTTCAGTGAGCCGAGATCATGCCACTGCACTCCAGCTCGGGCGACAGAGCAAGACTCCGTCTTAAAAAAAAAGAAAAAGAGAATTCACTTACCAGCAAGGATACCATGCTAAACTCTTCATGAGAAAACTGCTCCCATGCTCCCATGGTCCTATCACCTCCCACTTGGCTCCACTTCCAACACTGAGAATCAAATTTCAACATGAGATTTGGAGGGGACAAACATTCAAACCATATTAGTGCCTACATATAATAATACTGAACTTAAGTGTATTAAATTTTGTTAAGAGAAGAAATATTAAATTTTCTTGTCATGAAAAAGCAATAATAATAATAAAGAGAGGAGGAGAAAATTTTGGAAGGTGATACATATATGTATATAGCCTTGATGGTGGTGATGGTTTCATGGATAGATACATCCCCCAAACTCCTCAAAATGTATACATTAAATATTTACAGCAATTTATATACAAATATCTCAATAAATTATTTTAAAGAAAAAAGGAAAATATTCTTTCAATGAAATAGTAAAAATAAGAAAATGAGAAATGCAAAACTCAAGAAAAGGTAAAAATATTTCAAAACCCAGCTTAATGAAGAAAGTCCCACATCTTTCTCATTTTTACTTTGAATTTTTGCTTCCTGATCTTAATAGACCATAACACATACACACACACACACACACAATTCGTATGAAAATAATTAACCTTTAGAGTTTATTTATAATAAACAATTAGGACTATTTGTAATAGATTTTCATTTGCCCATATTCATCACATAAGCTTTTTAAAACCTTAACTTTGCAAAGAACAGTTCCATTTACATCTACTGTGATTATTCATGACTGTTTTCCTAATTCATCATATAAAGAAAATATTTAAATATGCCATTAACAATTTAGAACACAAATATTGTTAAACACATTTTGAACTCATTTTCTTTGATATAAATATTTTTTATTTGCTTAAGCCTAAAATATTTTATAATGCACTGCTCTATATGGTAGTGTGTCTGGAATTGGTGGGTTCTTGGTCTTGCTGACTTCAAGAATTAAGCCGTGGACCCTCGCGGTGAGTGTTACAGTTCTTGAAGATGGTGTGTCTGGAGTTTGTTCCTTCTGATGGTCAGACATGTTTGGAGTTTCTTCCTTCTGGTGGGTTTCTGGTCTCACTGGCTTCAGGAGCGAAGCTGCAGACCTTCGCAGTCAGTGTTACAGCTCTTAAGGCGGTGCGTCTGGAGTTGTTCATTCCTCCCGGTGGATTCGTGGTCTCGCTGGCCTCAGGAGTGAAGCTGTAGACCTTCATGGTGAGTGTTACAGCTCATAAAGGCAGTGCGGACCCAAACAGTGAGCAGCAGCAAGATTTATTGCAAAAAGCAAAAGAACAAAGCTTCCACAATCTGGGAAGGGACCCAAGCAGGTTGCCACTGCTGGCTCAGGCAGCCTGCTTTTATTCCCTTATCTGGCCCCACCCACATCCTGCTGATCGGTCCATTTTACAGAGAGCTAATTGACCCGTTTTGACAGGGTGCTGATTGGTGCATTTACAATCCCTGAGCTAGACACAGAGTGCTGATTGGTGTATTTACAGTCCTCTAGCTAGACACAAAAATTCTCCAAGTCCCCACTAGATTAGCTAGACACAGAGCACTGAATGGTGCATTTACAAACCTTGAGCTAGATACAGAATGCTGATTGGTGCATTTACAATCCTTTAGCTAGACACAAAAGTTCTCCAAGTCCCCGATTAGATGAGTTAGACACAGAGCACTGATTGGTGTGTTTACAAACCTTGAACTAGACACACGGTGCTGATTGGTGTGTTTACAAACCTTGAGCTAGACACAGAGTGCTGATTGGTGTATTCACAATCCTTTAGCTAGACATAAAGGTTTTCCAAGTCCCCAGCAGATTAGCTAGATACAGAGTGCTGATTGGTGCATCCACAAACCTCAAGCTAGACACAGAGTGCTGATTGGTGCATATACAATCCACTGGCTAAACGTAAAAGTTCTCCAAGTCCTCACCCAACTCAGGAGCCCAGCTGGCTTCACCTAGTGGATCCCACAGCAGAGGCCATAGGCAGAGCTGCCCGCCAGTCCCTAGCAGTGTGCCCACACTCCTCAGCCCTTGGGCGGTGGATGGGACTGGTCGCCTGGGAGCAGGGGTCAGTGGTCGTTGGGGAGGCTCAGGCAGTGCGGGAGCCCACGCTGCGGGGAGGCTCCGGCATGGCAGGCTGCAGGTCCTGAGCCCTGCCCTGCGGGAGTCAGCTGACTCCTGGCGAGAATTCGAGCACAGCGCTGGCGGGCCAACACTGCTGGGGGACCCAGTGCACCCTCCACAGCTGCTGGCCCGGGTGCTAAGCCCCGCACTGTCTGGGGGCGGCGCACCCGCCGGGCTGCTCGGAGTACTGGGCCTGCTGAGCCCGCACCCACTCGTAGCTCACGCCCACTCGTAGCTCGCGCTGGCCCTCTAGCGCCACGCTGTGCCGCGCCCACAGCCCCGGTTCCTGCCCGCACCTCTCCCTCCACACCTCCCCGCAAGCAGAGGGAGCCGGCTACAGCCTCAGCCAGCCCAGAGAGGGACTCCCACAGTGCAGCTGCAGGCTGAAGGGCTTCTCAAGTGCGGCCAGAGTGGGCAAGGAGGCCTATGAGGCGCCAAGAGCGAGTGAGGGCTGCCAGCAGCTGTCACCTCTTAGTAGTGCTCTAAACAATGAGTAATTTAAATGCTTAATTATGTAAAGACATAATTATTTCAAAAAAAATTTAGGTTTAATTATGCCTAGTGGAAAGGATGTAGACTGAGGTGGCTTTTGTAAAGAAGCTTTCCTATTATCAAGGAACACTTTATTAATAATCTTTTTGTAAAGTGATTTGCAAATGATTTGTATCATATGTCACTGCATATGATTAATCAATGCTCCTGAAAATTTGGATTTGGTCAACTTATTATTTAAACTTGTAATTATTTAGCTTACATCTACAATGTTGAAAATACGATGACCTTCTCTTTTCCTGTTTTCAACGAAGGAATGCAAAATACTAGAAGTTCACAAGTAGTAGGAAATAATGTGTATTGCGGATAGTGTTGAGCTGGAAAACAGTTTGCAAATCAATCCATTATATGAACATTGGCTTGCTTGGCTGTGAGCTTCTCCCACAAAATTTGATTGTGTGATGACAGCTGGTTATGAATTACAAAAAAGAAAAATAGGTGTTCCTTTATACCAATAATTAATGGCATATTTTAAAAACATTATTTCTAGAAGACTTGAGGAATTAGTGTAAAAATAAACAGCATAGAATATCTGTTTTTGAAACTCTATAGAGTCCGTATTTTTCCCCTCAAAATGATTTTTTCTTCACTTTGTCAAACAAGGCAAATGTAAATAACTAATATCTTCTCACTGAAATAATTTTCTAGAGAATGAAATGAGTATATCAAGCATTATTCATATTAGTACTAATAGTAACTTTTTCCATTTTGTGCTCTTCAATAAATAGACATCTATAGATTTAAGTTTGTTAGGCTTCCATAGATTTAAATACCTTAGAAAGAGTATTATCATCTTGGTTTATTTGCAGTTACTATTTTCAAAAACAAAAGTGTAATAAATTTCAAAATTAATATTTTAGCTGTTATTGATATGCATACAACATGTAGATGTTAACATCAGGAAGTGTTACTTGTTTTAAAAATCAGGTGCGTTTGGGTGTATGTGTGTGTCTGAGAGACAGAGAGAGATACACTATTCAAGAATTCTCACATCTCAACAAAAAGAAGACAAGTAAATGAAGAAAATGGTTAACCCAGGTTGAATAAACCATTCACCAAAAAAAAAAGCATGGCTAATAAATACTTCAAAATATTTTAGTAGTTTTAGTAATCAAGGGAATATTGATAAATCCACAATGTGATGTCATTTCATACCAAAAACAAGAGTTATTTTTTTAAGACATCAAACTACTGACAAGAATGTGGAGAAATTGGAAATATCTCATATATTTCAGGTGGAAATTTTAAAAAGTAAAAATGAAATGGCAAAATGGTTTAGCAATTTTTTACAAAGTTCTCAGCACACATGCTTATATCAGAAAGTATACTCCTATGTATTTAAATATCATAAAGAAATACAAATATAAGTCAGGAAAAGACATGTACTCAAATGCCCATACTAACTTTTTTATATAGCAAATAAAAGTGAACAAACTGCTGACAAATGCAAAGGCATCAACACAACTCATAGACATTGTGTGTAGAAATAGAATCCAGACCCAACCAAATACATCTTGTATGAATATGTGTACGCAAAATTCTAGAACAGGAAATACTAATTTATGTGGACATAAGCCACATCAATATTTACCCATGGTAAGTGGGGTGGATGCATGCAAGCTGTCACAAGATTCTGGGGTTACGGAAATTTTCTATCTTGATTGGCATGGGGGGTTCATGGAGGTATATATGTGTGTGTGTGTTTGTGTGTGTATGTGTGCGTGTATTTGTCAATACTAAAAGAGGTATATATATATTTGTGCAGATATGTATCTGTATATATGTATATATACATATATCTATATTTGTATATATAGATATGCATATACCTATATCATTTTTATGTTTTATATATATATACACACACATACATACACACACACATATATATCCATGTATATGTGCGTGCATGTTTGTGTCACCAGTGAAGCCATCAAGGCACCCTCATATTACCTAATAATACCCACTTTCAAGGATTTAAGGCTGTTCACCTAGCAGGGTGAACAGGGTGAAGCAGTTCAGCCTAGCTTCCCCAATGTTAGCTAAGAAGTAACATGGAGACCACTTAACAAAGAAGCACTTTCTAGAAGGAGCTGCAAGACAGACTTGCTAAGAAACATACTTCACAGCGAAAGCATCAGATTTGTTGGAGATTTTCAGGAAAACTACATTCTCAACCTTAAGAGACATAAAAGGAATAAAAAGTTAGACAAAAAGGGGCATATTTGTGATGAACATCAATCCATACTTTTTTTAAAAAAAAATCATTATAATTACACCTACATAGGTATTTATATGCTGTTGTCTATTTTTTATATGTGTGTGGTTTTAAGATATACTAACTTATTTTATGCTTGTTTACGTTCAAAAGAATTTGTTGAACTGAATGAACTGCTTTCCAACCAAAACACAAGGATGATTAAATGGAGACTTTCCACAATAAAGCGAGAGTAACTCAACATTCATATGCAAAACAAAATAAAAGAAAACCCCAAAGTCAACTTAAACATGAAACTTACACCTTTCACAACAACAAAAAATCTCAAAATATATCAGAGACTTAAAAAAAACCAGGACACAAAATTTACCTACATAGCAAACCTGCACAATTACCCTTGAATGTAATAGAAAATAAAAAAAAAAAAAACAAAAATGGGTAAAAATATAAACAGACACTTCAGCAAGAAGATAAATAACAAATAAGTATATGAAATGATGTTCAACATTATTTGTCATTAGAGAAATGCAACTCTAAAAAATGATGGTGTACTATTACACACCTATTAGAATGGCTAAAATCTAAACATCTGACAATACCAATTGTTCAGAGTATATGGAGAAACAAAAACTCTTATTAATTGTTATTGAGAATTCAAGCTGGTACAGTCACTTCAGAATACAAGTTAGAAGTATTTTATTAAATTAAACAGTATTACCATATGATTCAAGAATCACACCCTAGGTATTTACTCAACTGACTTGAAAACTTATGTTCACGCAAAAACTTGCTTGAAAATCTTTATATCTGTCCTATTCATAATTGCCCCAAACTGGAACCAACCAAAATATCTTTTCATAGATGCATAGATTTAAAAAAAATACTATGGTTCATCCATACCCAGAAATTGTCTGGGGTTCAGGGAAAAGTAGGGTTGAAAAGCTGAAGTACTACACAAATTTAAGACGTTGACACTATTCTGTGTGATATTATAATGATGGATAAATAACAATCATCATTTGTCAGAATACATAGAACTTTATAGCACAAAGACTGAAACTTAATGTAAGCCAATTTTGTAAAATCATCTAATATGTTATGAGGTCTCAACATAGAAAATAGAATATGAGAAAATATTACACCTGTATTACAAATGTTGGGAACATTCTCACTGAAAGGAACAGGAGAAAAGTTATTGACCTAAGTAATTTTGGAAAAAAAGAGGAATCTGTAAGACTAAAGGCAAAATCTGTACATAAGCACTTGACTGTAGGTAGTGCAGTTGTTCCCACAGGGCTGTGGATTGAAAATCATGAATGCTATACCTGTATGAAATCAATCTTTTAAGTAAATGGATGGCAGGTGGTATGAGTTAGTTTTTCCACTGTTAGTGTAGGAGGTCAGAGACAAGTAAAGGGAAAGGTAGAATAATTCATGTGGTACCTGATTAGAGTTATAAACATCAGTGTGAACTCATGTTTATCTTAATATAGACACAGATGTTTACATGGATAAGTATTTATAGACATCTGCATGGACATAGGTTAGTACACACATATACATTTCCTTGCTGTGTTAGCTGAGTGGGTCTAGAAGCAATGTCATCCAAGTGAGCACACTTAGCACCCAGATCTTGGTTTCCAATACCATTTCAATACAAGAGCCAAGAATTATTGGAGAAATGGCTGACATTATAACTGGAGAAGAAAACACACAAGATTAGCCTACAGCAACTTGTAAAGTCTGAAAGTAATGAAGTGCTTGGAAAACACTACAATGGTAGGGATAGGTCAATGGGAAATAGGAGCCAACTGAAAGAGCACCCAATGGCCAAAGCTAGAATAACTTGAACAATAAAATAAATAAAATTATTTTGGAACATAACCTAAATTTTAAAATTAACACCCATGTTGCAGGACAATATAACGAATTAATACATTAGTTAATGAATGACAGAGAATAAAAACATGTCCTATTCACTGGAATTTAAAGAATTTTTTATGTAGATATTCTGGCATTAAGGATATGTAGCATAAATCCTCACTCTGTAACTGTGGGCTGCATAGAGTGACTTCTTTCCAAAGTTTGCCGAATGGAGAGTGGAAAAATTGTAACTCTAACGTAGAAAAAACCTGGCAAACATCACCTCATCCTAGGTGATCAAGATGAACATCAACATTGATAACTCAGGTTGATAATACATACACTTGATAAGATAGGATGAACATGGCACGTTATCACTACGATTTTCTTTTTCCAAAATGCATAATTCCAGTCTAATGAAAAAAACATTAGACAAATTCCTATTTGAATAATGATGTGAAATATGGAGGAACATTTCACAGTTACTTGTCCAGTACTGCTCAAAATTATCAAGGTTATCAAAACAAGGAAAGTCCGAAAAACTATCATAGTCAAAAGCAGCCTAAGGAGACATGACAATTTAATGTGATGTGGCATTCTGGACAGGTTTCAGGAGAAAAAAAAATAGGGAAAAATTAATAGGAAATTTTAATAATGGTAACAGAATACACAAAATTATAACCAGTCATAAATGTATTTTTTTTAGTAAAACAGTAAAGAGAAAAAAATATAATCAAAGTATGAGAAAGAGACAGTAACAATCACTGTTTCCAGATATTTAAACAAAATATTTTTCTGGTGGTCTTATGTGAAAATTGTTTACTTTATTAAGCTATTTGCTTTCCATTGTTATTGGATCATCATCTATGACTGCTTTTGGAGGTTCTCTAATTAAAATACTTTATTAGTACTTTATTAATTATTTTATTTTATTAATTATCATGATTTGAGGATGGCTCATGTTAGTAGTTAAGTGTACACCCAAAGGGAAATGTTTTTTAACTTCATTGGGAGAGCACCATAAGGTAATTTACATTGAATATCAATATCAATCTGGCAGTGATTAAGGATACATCATAGTCACATAGAAGACAATTAGATAGTTGGAGAGTCAAAATATCCTGTACTTATTATTGATAGAAGAGACTATACTTCTTAAGTTCCTCACAACATTTAGATAGATAAAAATGTAAAGGATTGAATTCAGAATCAGTTCTTAGACTGAAGCTATGACTCCCTCAAAGATAAGAATGCACTGTCATGACAGCTAAGAAAAGTACTTTAACCCATGGGATTTCAAGGTTATTTGCTAGTTCAACTAATTCATATGCTAATGTTTCATTTAATTTTTTATCTTATTCATATTATTTGCCATAATAAGTACAATGAGTCTCCTGAGTAAAAGGCAATGTTTTTTTGTATTGTTTACACATAACTGTCATGGGAAAATGTACTTCTTCATCACTAAATAAGTAAATTGGAATAATCTAAATATTGTCATAGTTTGCTAAGGCACAGGTATGCTGCTTTTTAAATAGGCAAAAGTTTCAACACAATAAACATATATTCATTAATGTATTTTCTTACCTTATCTTGGGAAGCAGCAACATAAAATTCATCTAGAGGTGCTTGTATCTTCCCATAGGATACAGTTCTCGTGTATGTGCTACCCTTACAACGTTTTCTGCATGTTGTTGGTTACAGATGAATCATGAATTGCTATTTCAGAGTGGTTTTCCCAGCAGTGTTTGACTCTATTTAGAGAGTTGTCTCATGATGTCCACTTGAGGTTTCTGGTCCCAATGCACAGCCACCTGGCTTTGCTAATTATTTTCCATTTGTTCTGACAAGCTGATTTTTCCTAGTATATTTTCAGGCTCAGGAGTCAGAGATTGTGCATCTATGGCAAAATCTACAAATGTCTCCGTGGATTTGTCTTTGCAAAAAAACTTAAGTCAGAACACTTTATTTAGCATAACAATTTGCTAAAGCATTTTCTCTAACTTTTATAGTATATATATATATTTTTTTTACTGTGGGCTAGTGCCATTCATTTTTGTGTGTTCAATATTTTTGTTAGACGCATTGAGACAATAATTCAATCACATATTTCTTGTCCATTTTTTAACATGTTACGGAGAGGGTTAACTCACAATTTTGTTTCTAAAGCATTTCAAAATCAGGAAATACATAAAAGTGTCATGAATATTAGAGTACATTTTAGCCTTCCATGTTTAGTGATTTGTAATGCCCCAGGCAGACCATAAGTTTGGCCACTGAGTCAATTTGGAATTTGATAATAGCTTTGATTCTTCAAAGAAGTCTAGAGTAGTTCTTGCAAAAATAGGCTAAAACTGTGTAATTTTCCATTTTTTTTAAAGTGAAACATACCAAAAATGACATTGTCAGTATTTACTTAACTACAGCGGTGTCTAAAGATCTATTCTTGGCATAGACATGAACAAAATACAATAATATTATCATGAGTTTCTCACTCATAGATCAGCATAATAGTATTTCTTGAATCAGAGTGTTACGTTGGCAGATAGAATTATAAGAAACAAACAGTACTGTGATTAATTAATTGTCAGGAAGATGTTAGGGACCCTCCCTTAGCAATAAGGATTGGATTACACTTGGTGACATTAGATTTAATGGTAATCGTAGTTCAACAAAGATGTGTTGATTAATTTAACGAAGACTGAAATTGTTCTGAAGCAAAGATAAGCTTGGCTACTGAATTAAGAGATGATGAGTTATAATAGACAGTGGATCTTGTTATATAACATATTGTTGAGATAAAATTATAGAACACGGCTTAACTTTTCGTGTAATGTGTATATATATGCATGTATGTGTGTATTTGTATATTTATGTGTGTATCTTGATATGACATTGTTGAACAGGTATTTTTAGATTCTATGAAGGACTTGTTGGTTTCTATATTTCATGGAGTTAGTTTCAATATCCTAGTCAAACACATAGAAGCATTACTATTTCAAAAAATTAGGGGGCTGGGCTCAGTGGCTCACGCCTGTAATCCCAGCACTTTGGGAAGCCGAGGTGGGCAGATCATCTGAGGTCAGGAGTTCAAGACCAGCCTGGCCAACATGGTGAAACCCCATCTCTACTAAAAAAAAATACAAAAATTAGCTGGGCGTGGTGGTGCGTGCCTGTAATCCCAGCTACTCAGGAGGCTGAGGCAGGAGAATCGCTTGAACCCAGGAGGTGGAGGTTGCAGTGATCGGAGATCATGCCACTGCACTCCAGCTTGGGCAACGAGAGTGAAATTCCATGTCAAAAAAAAAAAAAATATATATATATATAGATGCTAATTGCACAACAAATATGTTACTATCAGAAATCCTTGTATGATTATTTTAGTAGTTTGTCTTAAGTAACTTTGAATTATTTGTGATGTACCCTTAGATAATATTCTTTCTTCACCTAAGTTTTTATTACTATTCAGACAGATTAGAAAATAAATGTATAGAATTGTGATAGACAGAATGTCATCTCAAAGATGTGCACACCCTAATTTTTCTAACCAACAAATATATCATCTTACATAGCAAAAAAAAAAAAAAAAGATTTTGCAGATGTGATTAAGTTAAGGACCTTGGAATAGAGAGATTACCTGTATAATTTTACTAAGGACAGTCGAGCAGAATCATATGGGTTCCCATAACAGGGAGGCAAGCAGGTCACAGTCTCAGAAAAGAGATGTGATGACATAAGCAGTGGTTGGAATAATGTGCTTTGAACAAGGAAGATGATCATGAGTCAAGGAATGCAGGTGGCTCCAGATGCTGAAAAAAGAAAGAAAATAAATTATCCCATGGAGCCTCCGGAATAAACCAGCCCTGCTGACACCTTAACTGTAGCTCAGCGAGACTTATTTTGACCTCCTGACTTCCCAAATTGTACATATTGCTTATTTTTAAATATAAAACTCTAAGTTTGTGGTAATTGTTATAGCAGAAACTAATAATAGACAAGTACTACAAGAATCAGAGAGTTCTCTCATGTATTACTAGCATGACCCCACAAGGAAAGTACATATCCTTAAAATTCTGGTGTAAGGTTTATGATGAAGAATATTGAGTTTCAATGTATCTTTGCAGCATGTTTGCAATATATATGTACTGGGTGTTTCATTTGTTCCTTCTCAATTCGTAGAATAAAAGGATATATGTAAACATTTTGAGGGGGAGAAGGCATTATGTAAAGGGACATTATTGGGCTTTTAGTAGTAACATTTATTTTTCTAGGGCTCTTTGAAAATGTTCAGGCACATATAGGAGAGCTTCTAATTACATGATTTGCCTTCCAAAATATTTATTATTTTTTTCTGACTAGATCTCCTATTTCAAGTATGAATGCATTTTCAAAAAACAGTACAAATCTCCCTTTACCTTGTTAGTTTTTTCTACCACAGAATATTGTGTTAAAGTTTCCTGAAGCCTAATTTTAAAATCTCAAATTGATTTCACTGTATTTTGATTGCGACTTTGAATCTTAGCCTGTTTACTCTGAGATAAAAAACTTCTAAAATGCTCTTATGCCATGTGTTTTTTACGTTTCTTGTGCTATCAAGATTATTAAAAATAAATAAATACAGTTGGTTTACATGAATCCTGTCTTATTGTTTTCTTCCTTGTTTCCTTTAAATACATTTTGTATCTGAAGTAATAATAATCAAGTCAAATAATTGGTATTAAACTTGCTCTAGGACAATAAGCCTCCATTAAATCCTGAATTTTGATGTCAGATTTTAATCTTTGTTTGTGTGTGTGTGTGTGTGTGTGTGTGTGTGTGTGTGCTTGCTTTAGGAAAATCTTTTGATTGTAAAATTCAGTTGCATACTAGACCCCAGGATTTAGATTTAACTTCTAAAGATCTTCCTTCTGGATTAGTAATTCTAAGACGTTTGTGTGCCATGTGAGTTTCTTTTACATGAAAAAGATGTAAAAGCTTAAGACAAATTTATTTGGTTCATGTTTTAGGTTTTGTTTCTTAACAAAAGAAACAAACTTTTAAAGTAAATGAGTATATGGAGAAGTTAAAGTTGAAATATTTATATATATACACACTATATATATTCTAATATAAATATATATTTTATATAATATAAATATATTTTGTATAATATAAATATATTATATTTTGTATAATATAAATATATATTATATTTTGTATAATATAAATATATATTTTGTATAATATAATATATATTATATTTTGTACAATATAAATATATTTATATAATATAATATATATTATATTTTGTACAATATAAATATATTTATATAATATAATATATATTATATTTTGTACAATATAAATATATTTATATAATATAATACATATTATATTTTATATAATATAAATATATTTATATAATATATATTATATTTTATATAATATAAATATATTATATTTTATATAATATAAATATATTATATTTTATATAATATAAATATATTATATTTTATATAATATAAATATATTTGTATACTATATATTATGTTTTATATAATATAAATATATTTGTATACTATATATTATGTTTTATATAATATAAATATATTTGTATAATATATATTATGTTTTATATAATATAAATATATTTATATAATATATATTATATTTTATATAATATAAATATATTTATATAATATATATTATATTTTATATAATATAAATATATTTATATAATAGATATTATATTTTATATAATATAAATATATTTATATAATATATATTATATTTTATATAATATAAATATATTTGTATAATATATATTATATTTTATATAATATAAATATATTTGTATAATATATATTATATTTTATATAATATAAATATATTTGTATAATATATATTATATTTTATATAATATAAATATATTTGTATAATATATATTATATTTTATATAATATAAATATATTTGTATAATATATTATATTTTATATAATATAAATATATTTGTATAATATATTATATTTTATATAATATAAATATATTTGTATAATATATTATATTTTATATAATATAAATATATTTATATAATATATATTATATTTTATATAATATAAATATATTTATATAATATATATTATATTTTATATAATATAAATATATTTATATAAATATATTCTATTTTATATAATATAAATATATTTTATTTTATATAATATAAATATATTTATATAAATATATTCTATTTTATATAATATAAATATATTTATATAAATATATTCTATTTTATATAATATAAATATATTTATATAATATATATTATATTTTATATAATATAAATATATTTATATAATATAATACATATTATATTTTATATAATATAAATATATTTATATAATATAATACATATTATATTTTACATAATATAAATATATTTATATAATATAATACATATTATATTTTATATAATATAAATATATTTATATAATATAATATATATTATATTTTATATAATATAAATATATTTATATAATATATATTATATTTTATATAATATAAATATATTTATATAATATATATTATATTTTATATAATATAAATATATTTATATAATATATATTATATTTTATATAATATAAATATATTTATATAATATATATTATATTTTATATAATATAAATATATTTATATAATATATATTATATTTTATATAATATAAATATATTTATATAATATATATTATATTTTATATAATATAAATATATTTATATAATATATATTATATTTTATATAATATAAATATATTTATATAATATATATTATATTTTATATAATATAAATATATTTATATAATATATATTATATTTTATATAATATAAATATATTTATATAATATATATTATATTTTATATAATATAAATATATTTATATAAGATATATTATATTTTATATAATATAAATATATTTATATAATATATATTATATTTTATATAATATAAATATATTTATATAATATATATTATATTTTATATAATATAAATATATTTATATAATATATATTATATTTTATATAATATATTTATATTATATAAATATATTTATATAATATAATATATATTATATTATATATAATATAAAATATGTATATAATATAAATATATTATATTGTATATAATATAAATATATTATATTGTATATAATATAAATATATTATATTGTATATAATATAAATATATTATATTGTATATAATATAAATATATTATATTGTATATAATATAAATATATTATATTGTATATAATATAAATATATTATATTGTATATAATATAAATATATTATATTGTATATAACATAAATATATTATATTGTATATAACATAAATATATTATATTGTATATAACATAAATATATTATATTGTATATAACATAAATATATTATATTGTATATAACATAAATATATTATATTGTATATAACATAAATATATTATATTGTATATAATATAAATATATTATATTGTATATAATATAAATATATTATATTGTATATAATATAAATATATTATATTGTATATAATATAAATATATTTATATAATATATATTTAGAGACAGAGAGAAGGAGTGAGAGAGAGAAAGAGAGAGGAAATAGAGGAAGAGAAACAGAAAAAGGCAGAGAAAAGGAAAAAGAGAGAAGATATTCCAGGAAGTTTAGTTTCAGAAGGCTTTAAGTAGAATCATATGTGACAGAAAATATTTCAAGGATAAAATAATATTGGATTATTTTGGTAGAGGCAGAAGACAGAAATTCTAGGCAGACAGGGGCGGGTCCCTTGTGTTACCCTACCTTCATGCAGAAAAGCCTGAAACCCATGGCCCAAAGTGAAAATTTCTATCCCTGTTTGTCTGCTCTCCCAATCATTTTTTTCTGAATAATGTCTTTTTACCAATAGAATGTTGCCTTTTCCAAAACTACCTACAACCACTCACTCAACCCATCCTGTGCCCCAGACTCACTCAGTAGAAGAGAGAGAGGTGACTTGACTTTAGAGGGATGGCTGGACTTAGGAGGAGAGATGGCTTGACTTCGGAGAGATGGCTTGACTTGAAGGAAGAGCTGGCTGGAGACCGCTGGACTTCAGGGGAAGATGACTTGTCCTTCTGGTCCCCTCTAGCTCCTCTCTCCACTGACAGCCATTTCCATTGCTAAGTAAAATTATCTGCCTCCACAATCCTTCAAGTGTCCATGTAACCTCATTTTTGTTGGATGCTAGGCAAGAGCTCTGGTATCCACTAAGGGTGGGTACCTAAAAAGAGGTTGTCACACTGGCCCTTTGTTCTAGCTGGCAGAGGGCAGCCACCCCATGTGACTAGGCATGGGGCCAACTGAGCTGATAACACACTTCTGACCATGGACAACAGAGCTAAGACAGCATTGTAACAGGGTCACAGACACCCCCACCTGGACACCACCATGGGGCCTGCATAGACCTTGCTCCTGCCAGTACCTAAAATAGCTAGCCAGATCCTGCGCTTATTCACTCAGGCCTAGTCTGGCCGCTGGGTGCAAATGGAGCTTGCTCCTGCTGGTGCCCAAAGGGGCTGGCCATTTCCCACACTCACACACTCACATGCTCCCTCACACGAGGGGTTGAGCGCTGTGGGCTGAGTGAACAGGTCTCCCCCACTGCAAGTCCCATGAAGGGGTCAAGAAAAATCCTGCATGAATTTCATTTTTAAGCACACGCATTCAAATCAAAAGAATTTGGTCATTGTTTGGTATTTTTGCCTTCGTGGTTTTCTAGAATAGTTGTTAGTATTAATTAGGACATGTCATAAATTCAACATAATGATCGACATAATTTTAAGTCACTTTTAGTGAAATATTGTCATTTGCAAAGAAAAGTGTAAGATTAGGGTTATGTAGTAGTATATATATACGATGCAAGCTCATGCTACCTGGATTTTATGGCTTTCACTCAGAAAATTCATGGGAAACAAAAAAGTCACTATAGTCAGTCCAAACTGTGTGCCTATTAATTTTCAAAGAAAGAATATGAAATAGTGACAAGATTAGTTCAGTAACTATAGATCCCAGACTATGAACCTCATTTAATTTTTAGTTGCTTTTTTTTTCATCTTGTTTATTACTTTGAGAACAAACTCAAAATATGAGTGTGGTGTGCTACAGTGGAAATATAATAAACTTTGAAGTCAGGAAGACACAAATTCAAATCCCATCTAGGTTACCTATGAACTAGGTTCCTGATCGTCTGTGAG
This sequence comes from Pan paniscus, assembly GCF_029289425.2. NCBI lineage: Eukaryota > Metazoa > Chordata > Mammalia > Primates > Hominidae > Pan > Pan paniscus. The sequence continues at coordinate 60,898,152 of NC_073249.2, forward strand.
GAACATTAGTAAGCTAAGATGAGGCTACTAATAACCATGTCAAGATAACTGTACTTATTCAACAAGTTAAAAAATATTAAATACCTACTACTATGACTGGTAATTAGCAAGTATTGTCTTATTAAATATTAAGACAATTAAATATTAGTTTCCTCATCATTGTGGAAGTCAACCTAAATGATAAAATAAAATAGAATAAAGAATACTTTATTAATAAATAAAGGAAAGTATTTACTAAAGTTAACCAGAGAAAGTGGCCTACTAAGAATATTAACTTTTCTTTTTTCTTTTGACTCATAAATCTAGTGCTTTGTTTTATACTACCCAAAAAATTTTCACGCCTTCTTAAAATATTCTGGATCCAAGTAGTTATTAGTGTGTTTGTTTTGTTTTCAATCTGTCTCTTCTTTTAAAGCCATTTAATATCTGTGCCTTAAAGGCTTGACTGACAGACCGAAATCTCTCTTCACCAATTTCTTCAAAAGGATTTAGGTTGTACTTATGCAAATGAATTCCCAGTAGCCTGTCTCCGAATTCTTCTTGAGTGAGAACACAAAATAGAAACTTACATAAATTTGAAAGCATAGATAAGTAATAAAGCATTAAAATGAAATATACTAAACTGGAAAATATAACACTTTTAAGAAAGTAATCAGAAATAAATCATTGCAAAGCACTTTTATTCAAATATTTTTATTTGAAAATTAATAGCAATGAATTATAGAACACAAGTGCATCTTATATTAAGTTTATCATCAGGTAATTTTTGGAATAATTGAAAATGACTCTCTTTTATTCCGCATAGAAAACCATTTAGCTCAATTTTATAATCAGGAAGTGCTTTATTATAGTAGTTTTATTCTTTGTTCTCCATGATTTTATTTTTCAGCAAACCAACCAATTTAGAACGTTATTTGTAGTCATTAAATTTAAAGTTATTCCCAATTTACTATAGAACTACTTAGTAAAGATAGCAATCTTATGAGCTGCTATCAGCCTCACTGCAATCCTGACGGTTTATGAAAGAAAAAGATGAGAAAGAAATACTGTATTTTCACAAGAAGCAGATAACTTTTTCTTATTAACTTTGGGCTATGTTTTTTTCTTTTTTTCATTCTTTTTATTTTTTTTCCATTAGACAGTTTCAGGAGTACCGGGGCCTAATCCATCTACCACTTTTAAGTCTTGAGTATTCATATCAAACATTTAAAACCATAATTTACCAACATCGTTAACATAGAAGTTTGCCAGTTTTCAAGAGATATTGACATTGTTTTGTAAAACTACAAACCTAGATCTGAACAAAATGTTATATATATCATGCTAAAAATATTCATAAAAAATTTAAAATATGCTTTTATTATGTTCTTAACACTGTACATTTACATTTGCATAGAGTGAATAGAATCATATTCTGCATACTTAAATAATATACATCTGAAAATTTCACATCCATTGGTGATATTATACCAAATTATTCAAGTATTCTGTAACATATGTTATATAATACTTTGTCTACATATGAACAAAACACTTTTGGAAAATAAGTTTCACTAGTTTTAAAAAGTAATACTTGGAAACAATACTGATACTTCAAGAAGATCTATACTAATTGCACACTACCTACCTATTAATCCAAGTCGTTAGTTTCACTTTAGGCAAATTGCTTAATTTCTCTAATTCTCCTTGTTTCCATCTGTAAAATAAGTAAAGTATGTACCTTAACTTAAGGTTTCTCTAGACACTGATTTAGAAAGGCAATGCACAGCAGATAGCAAGATACATGGCACATGACAATCATTCAATAAATATAATAATATATTATTATTAATACTATTGCTATTTTTTCCAGTTTGGGTTTCCCAGGAAGCCAACTGAGGAGTTTATAGCTCAGGATAAATTTATTTAGGTGGGCTCTCAGGCTTAACATAACTGGAACTGAAGGGAAGGGAGCAGGAATGGCTAGAGAAAGAAGCTGAGCTGTGATACAGGCCTACTGACAGCTTTGGCCATCCCCACTACGAGTTCTGGAACCGAAAGGGCCCTTCAGGGTTGTCCCAAGTCAGGCTTTAATGTCAAGGCCTTTAATCTCCTGAGTGGATCAATTATTTGGTGTGGACACCCTGCGGAGGGAAGTGGTGTTGGGAAGGCAGCTCTGCAGCTGACGCAATTTCTGAAGGAGCTGATAGCTGAAGGCAAACTTTTAACAGCCCTCTCTGTACTGAGGCAACAGATTCTTCTTTGAAGGAGAAATTAAGTGGCACATTACAGCATCTGCCACAGTTATTAATGTCCAATCATAATTCTTCAGTTAATTTTCAGTACCATCAATATTGTAAAATCAAATTATTACAATTCATCTTACTTTTCAAGTTTTTCAATATCTTTCATAGAAAATGATTACCAAATCAGTAAATCATGCTATTTTTAGAATATTTAATATTAATTTTTATAATAGATATTTTCATCCTTTATTGGTATACCTGATGAACAATCTCTCTTATATTAAAAGTAATTTGCGAATGAGTCATCAGAAGAGTTTACTTTGGCCCTTGGGAAAAGAAGGTAACCTTGTTGAACATTGTTAAATATGCCAACTACCTTTGTTAACAACTTACTGAATTTCCAGGACCAGATGGGAGTGAAAGTGAAGGTTGAATTTCCTCTAACGCTTTGCTCTTGTTTATATGCATGCTATGTAAGTAATACTTAAGTTCCATTCCACATTGAGTCTGCATGAGAAATCTACACTTAAAATGGCATTCATCCGGTGTTAAACAAGTTCTAGAAAATAATGAACCACTTTACATGCGGAATCTCTTATTTTAATTTCATAACAATTCTTCCCTTTTTGCAGAGGAGGAAACTGAGTTTTGGAGGCTAAATAACTCATGTAAGAGAAAAAAGAATTTGAACTCAGGGAGTTATATTCCAAAGCTTATGCCCTTAAACAGACACCTCTTGACTATCTTAGCCTCTTGGATAAAAACAGCAACAAACCACCACCCATCTGTCACTTTCCTGAGTCTAATAGATTTTATAAAATAATTGTATACCTGTGCGGGGGGGATGGTGGGGGAGGTTAATTACAGAAAGATACATTTAGAAGTTAATATCCAGGCTCTTAAATTGTCTTCTTATCATTTCAACACAGAGCATTCCCCTTGTCCTTCAATTTAAAAAGCTTCAAATTTATGCCATTTCTCTGGCTCTTCTCCCCTTGTCTGCTTGTATGGCTTTAACTCCACTTTCTTTCAACAGTGTTAAATCAAAACCACAAAACCTAAAACTCCACAAATTCTTTAAAATCTGACTTTCAGAGCAACTCAACCACCATACAATTTACAAATAGATTTTCTACATGGTGGCTCATGAACAGTGTTTTAGATGTCGGTAAAGGGGTGCTTCACATCTTCTCACACATTGAGCAAAATATGTAATGATTTTTAGGACTTTCTTAAATAACAAATTTATGATTACTTCAATTCCTCGTGTCAACAAGTAATTAATGATTTGAAAATATTTTCTCGACCTTCCTGATACTTCAATATTATGGATTTGATCTGTGAAAAGTAAAACTAAGACCTGATACCCGTAAGCTCTAAGATTATATGATCCTAAAGTTTCAAATTTAGTAGATAAAATGAAATTTCCAGATTTTATGCTAGCCAACAGGTAGCCAAAAGTGATCCGATTTTTAGGTTTGTTTTTATGTATGTGTACTATAGATTAAATACACATTTTCGATCAATTTAAATATAATTTAAGTTTAAACATCATTGGGAATTTTAATAATAATAAAGAATCCAATCAAATTATTGAAATAATCAACTCTCATCAAAATATGTCATCTTGATTCACTTTGAAAAAAATTATATTGCTAAGGGAATAATGTAACAAGGTCCATAGGTTCATGTAGAATTATTACTTCTTATTGTTAAAGTAACTTAAAACTAGTATACCACTTATTTTTAGCTTCTTATTCAAATGACTGTATTTAAAATGCTCATGTACGTATGTTTGGGTGGTTTGATATACAGATGAATCTGTATTAATCCCATGGATAATTGTTTGCGTTAATTTGGTGTTCTATTAAAAATAAAAATAAAAATAAAAAATTTTAACCTTCCTTCTACACCCACTTTACTGTTGCCCTTGATTTAAAAGTACAAAATTTATAATTTTTATATCATTAAAATATACATTTAAAAGTAACAGTTTTCACAAGATTTATTCTTCAGACAAGAGAAAGCATACTGAGAGGTGATAGCGTGCTAGCAGTCCTCACAGCCTTCGCTCGCTCTCGGCGCCTCCTCTGCCTGGGCTCCCACTTTGGCAGCGCTTGAGGAGCCCTTCAGTCCACCGCTGCACTGTGGCAGCCCCTTTCTGGGCTGGCCAAGGCCGGAGCCTGCTCCCTCAGCTTGCAGGGAGGTGTGGAGGGAGAGGCGCCAGCGGGCACCGGGGCTGTGCGCGCGCTTGCGGGCCAGCTGGAGTTCCGGGTGGGCGTGGGCTTGGTGGGCCCCGCACTGGGAGCAGCCGGCCGGCCCTGCCGGCCCCCGGCAATGAGGGGCTTAGCACCCGGCCAGCGGCTGCGGAGGGTGTACTGGGTCCCCCAGCAGTGCCAACTCACCGGCGCTGCGCTCGATTTCTCACCGGGCCTTAGCTGCCTTCCCGCGGGGCAGGGCTCTGGACCTGCAGCCCGCCATGCCTGAGCCTCCCACCCACTCCATGGGCTCCCGTGCGGCCCAAGCCTCCCGGATGAGCGCTACCCCCTGCTCCAAAGTGCCCAGTCTCATCGACCACCCAAGGGCTGAGGAGTGCCGGCGCACAGCGAGGGACTGGCAGGCAGCTCCACCTGCAGCCCCAGTGCAGGATCCACTGGGTGAAGCCAGCTGGGCTCCTGAGTCTGGTGGGGACGTGGAGAACCTTTAGGTCTAGCTCAGGGATTGTAAATACACCAATCAGCACCCTGTGTCTACCTCAGGGTTTGTGAATGCACCAATCGACACTCTGTATCTAGCTACCCTGGTGGGGCCTTGGAGAACCTTTATGTCTAGCTCAGGGATTGTAAATACACCAATCAGCACTCTGTACCTAGCTCAAGGTTTGTAAACACACCAATCAGCACCCTGTGTCTAGCTCAGGGTTTGTGAATGCACCAATGGACACTCTGTATCTAGCTAATCTGGGGGGGGACGTGGAGAACCTTTGTGTCTAGCTCAGGGATTGTAAACACACCAATCTGCGCCATGTCAAAACAGAGCACTTGTCTCTAACAATCAGCAGGATGTGGGTGGGGCCAGATAAGAGAATAAAAGCAGGCTGCCAGAGCCAGCAGTGGCAACCTGCTCGGGTCGCCTTCCACACTGTGGAAGCTTTGTTTTCACTCTTTGCAATAAACCTTGCTACTGCTCACTCTTTGGGTCCACACCGCTTTTATGAGCTTAACACTCACAGCGAAGGTCTACAGCGTCACTCCTGAAGCCAGCGAGGCCACGAGCCCACCGGGAGGAAGGAACAACTCCAGACGCGCCACCTTAAGAGCTGTAACACTCACCACGAAGGTCTGCAGCTTCACTCCTGAGCCAGCGAGACCGTGAACCCACCAGAAGGAAGAAACTCTGAACACATCTGAACATCAGAAGAAACAAACTCCAGACGCGCCACCTTAAGAGCTGTGACACTCACCGCGAGGGTCCGTGGCTTCATTCTTGAAGTCAGTGAGACCAAGAAGTCTTCATTCTTGAAGTCAGTGAGACCAATACTATTTTAAAATACTAAGAAAAATTGAAATAAAATTTGAAATAGTCTTATGTGCTTGCTTGATTGTTAAGATATTGCAATAACTTTCCTGGGTGCATTGGAAAGAGTAAAAGAAGATTATTTCATTCATGGACATTTTTTCCTTACCTTAAGAAAAAGTATTACACTTAGTATGATTTCTTTTTTTTTTTTTTTTTTTTTTTTTTTGAGACGGAGTCTCGCTCTTTCGCCCAGGCTGGACTGCAGTGGCGCTACCTCGGCTCACTGCAAGCTCCGCCTCCCGGGTTCACGCCATTCTCCTGCCTCAACCTCCCGAGCAGCTGGGACTACAGGCGCCCGCCACCATGCCCGGCTATTTTTTTTTGTATTTTTAGTAGAGACGGGGTTTCACCGTATTAGCCAGGATGGTCTCGACCTCCCGACCTCGTGATCCACCCGCCTCGGCCTCCCAAAGTGCTGGGATTACAGGCATGAGCCACCGCGCCCGGCCTGTATGATTTCTTATTATAGAAATACTAAGTGTAAATGATACAAGATGTGTTTTCCTGGCTTTAAGGTCAATTTCATGTGGCCAAACGTGAGAAAAATTGAGACTGAAACGTTTGGGGCAAGATGAGATAGAATTGAGGTGTTCAAAAGCATAAGACATGAAGATCAAAAAGTATTTTACTCCAAGCTCATATTTATAAAATGTGAAATAAAAAATACATTAGAAAGGAATTGCAAGTTTATTCTCAGTGATATTTACTTTTTAAATTCACGTTGGTGCAATTCAACCTTAAAAAAAAAAATCTCTGCTTTATCCTAGGTGCTATTTTAAAGTATTAAGGAAATTAATGTTTAATACAAATTTATAAGATTTGTTTGAAGTAATCTGACCAACTCTACTCCTCAAAGCTCTACTGTGCTAACAATTGAGACTTTTTAAAATATATATATATATTTTTTAATCTGGAAGAAAATTAACCAATTACATCTTCTAATGTTGATAATGTACAATAATTTTTTCAATAAGTGTTTCTAATTTTGCCATATTTTCTACAACCAGCTGATACTGTCTTTAAATTATTTAAAAATTTTTACAAAATTCTGCAACAATTCAACAACCTCTTATTTTTACCACTCCAAGGTCTTGTGGGTGATAGGTACAGGCCTTTCCAATATAAACATAAGCAGGCATTTTCTCTGGGATCTGAGGCAGCGACATCTTGGGGGACTTCACTTAAGGATTTTCTTTTTTTTTTCCAAGTTTTTTTTTTTTTAATTATACTTTAAGTTCTAGGGTACATGTGCACAACGTGCAGGTTTGTTACATATGTATACATGTGCCATGTTGGTGTGCTGCACCCGTTAACTCGTCATTCACATTAGGTATATCTCATAATGCTATGCCTCCCCCCTCCTCCCACCTCACAACAGGCCCCAGTGTGTGGTGTTCCCCTTCCTGTGTCCCAGTGTTCTCATTGTTTAATTCCCACCTATGAGTGAGAACATGTGGTGTTTGGTTTTTGTCTTTGTGATAGTTTGCTGAGAATGATGGTTTCCAGCTTCATCCATATCCCTACAAAGGACATGAACTATCCTTTTTTATGGCTGCATAGTATTCCATGGTGTATATGTGCCACATTTTCTTCATCCAGTCTATCACTGATGGACATTTGGGTTGGTTCTAAGTCTTTGCTATTGTGAATAGTGCCACAATAAACATAGGTGTGCATGTGTCTTTATAAAAGCATGATTTATAATCCTTTGGGTATATACCCAGTAATGGGATGGCTGGGTCAAATGGTATTTCTAGTTCTAGATCCCTGAGTAATCACCACACTGTCTTCCACAATGGTTGAACTAGTTTACAGTCCCACCAACATGGTAAAAGTGTTCCTATTTCTCCACATCTTCTCTAGCACCTGTTGTTTCCTGACTTTTTAATCATCGCCATTCTAACTGGTGTGAGATAGTATCTCATTGTGGTTTTGATTTGCATTTCTCTGATGGCTAGTGATGATGAGCATTTTTTCATGTGTCTGTTGGCTGCCTGAATGTCTTCTTTTGAGAAGTGTCTGTTCATATCCTTCACCCACTTGTCGATGGGGTTGCTTATTTCTTGTAAATTTGTTTGAGTTCTTTGTAGATTCTGGATATTAGCCTTCTGTTGGATGAGTAGATAGCAAAAATTTTCTCCCATTCTGTAGGTTGTCTGTTCACTCTGATGGTAGTTTCTTTTGCTGTGCAGAAGCTCTTTAGTTTAATTAGATTCCAATTGTCAATTTTGGCTTTTGTTGCCATTGCTTTTGGTGTTTTAGACATGAATTGCTTGCCCATGCCTATGTCCTGAATGGTATTGCCTAGGTTTTCTTCTAGGGTTTTTATGGTTTTAGGTCTAACATTTAAGTCTTTAATCCATCTTGAATTAATTTTTGTATAAGTGTAAGGAAGGGATCCAGTTTCAGCTTTCTACATATGGCTAGCCAGTTTTCCCAGCACCATTTATTTATAGATTCAATGCTATACCCATCAAGCTACCAATGACTTTCTTCACAGAATTGGAAAAAACTACTTTAAAGTTCATATGGATCCAAAAAAGAGCCCGCATTGTCAAGTCAATCCTAAGCCAAAAGAACAAAGCTGGAGGCATCATGCTACCTGACTTCAAACTATACTACAAGGCTACAGTAACCAAAACAGCATGGTACTGGTACCAAAACAGAAATATAGACCAATGGAACAGAACAGAGCCTTCAGAAATAATACCACACATCTATAACCATCTGATCTTTGACAAATCTGACAAAAACAAGAAATGGGGAAACAAATGAGACTTTATTCGGAGCTCTAGGATCAGTCCATCTACTAGGTTCCAGAGGTTGCCTTGAATCATTCAGAGGGAATTAAGAAATCCTAGGTTACTATCTCAGGTTGAATTACTAGGTCATTCTTAATGCAAATCAAAAGCACAATGAGATACCATCTCACACCAGTTAGAATGGCAATCATTAAAAAGTCAGGAAACAACAGGTGCTGGAGAGGATGTGGAGAAATAGGAACACTTTTACACTGTTGGTGGGACTGTAAACTAGTTCAACCATTGTGGAAGACAGTGTGGCAATTCCTCAAGGATCTAGAACTAGAAATACCATTTGACCCAGCCATCCCATTTCTGGGTATATACCCAAAGGATTACAAATCACGCTGCTATAAAGACACATGCACATGTATGTTTATTGTGGCACTATTCACAATAGCAAAGACTTGCAACCAACCCAAATGTCCATCAGTGATAGACTGGATGAAGAAAATGTGGCACATATACACATGGAATACTATGCAGCCATGAAAAAGGATGAGTTCATGTCCTTTGTAGGGACATGGATGAATCTGGAAACCAGCATTCTCAGCAAACTCTCGCAAGGACAAAAAAACAAACACTGCATGTTCTCACTCACAGGTGGGAATTGAAAAATGACAACACTTGGACACAGGAAGGGGAACATCACACACCGGGGCCTGTTGTGGGGTGCGGGGAGCAGGGAGGGATAGCATTAGGAGATATACCTAATATAAATGACGAGTTAATAGGTGCAGCACACCAACATGGCACATGTATACATATGTAATAAACCTGCACGTTGTGCACATATACCCTAAAACTTAAAGCATAATTAAAAAAAAGAAAAAAATAAAGACTAGGCCATTCTTAAAGACACTGGGACACTGCTTATACTCTGATCCTAGTAATTGGGTTTAGGCCTTGTTTTGTTGTCAGTCCTTTAGTTATAGGAGAGAATACCTTATTTATTTTCCTACTTTTAAAATCTGTTCAGGACCTTGTTCTACCTGAACTGTATTTCTAAGTAATGACTCTGAACTCTGAATTAATGACAGCTGACTTAAGTCCTCCTACCTGAAAAATGTCCTTAATGTTAAACCTGAGCTTGTCTGTTTGTTGCTGCATGGTCTGTTGTGCTACAGCAAGTAACAGAGCCCACATTTCTCTCTTGACAGCCACATATTTAACTCTTCCTATGCCTTCTTCTTCCTATCTATACAGAGCAAAACCTTTCTTCTATCACCATCCACTCTAGAAACCATGATGTACTCCCAGACAATGGGGCATCTGTGCCTGCTTTAATTTTCTACTTGTCATGTCTGCTCTTTATTGTTCTGAAATTTGTAATCATGAGTGAGCTCCCAAGGGGGCTTTTTATAGTTACTGACCCAAAGGAACTTAATATATATTTCATGTATGCATGTACATATATTAAAGGGGTAGGAATATTATGAGGGGGATAATAATGTAAATCATGAATAACACATAAATGTTTTATATTAAGTGTTACAAAAGAGATAACATTTTATGGGTGTTTGAAGGAAGAAGTCATATCTAACTAAGGGAAGGCATGATGACAGAATGTCTCAGGTTGCAATTTCATAACAAGGTGATAAAAATTGATACCTATAGAGTGGATTTTAGAATTTCTTTGCTAATATTGGTAAATATAAAGGAAGAGTAACTGTGTCTGAATCTCTGCTCTGTGTGATCTTTTACAAGTAATAACACTGCTTTGCTTGATTTTCCTCATCCAAAAAAAGAGGATTTATCACAGAGCGTTAGAGGATCAAATTAGTTACTATAATAATTACTATTTTAACAAAGTTAAACATTTCCTGGCATGAGGAAATGCCAGGACATTTGGCAATTAACTTTATTAGTAGTAATAATTAGTAATTATTACTGTCATCATCACCAGGATTATCATTTTTATTATCATCATCATCTTATTAAAGAAAATGGTAAAAATAAGACAATTGGAGGCAAGCAGTGTGACATATATTGGATAGAATGAAGGTAATTCTGCTTATATGTTATTATTAATTTTAGATTGCTTTAAAAAATTAAATTTGGTTTGAAAAGAGATACAGAAGATTTAAAAATGGCATAATACAGTATATTAAAAATAATTCCCATTAGCAATAATAAAGTTAATGCCAAATTGCCTAGGTCTCATTAACGCATTAATTGTTCTTGCTATCTGTTAGAAATGAAGAGGCAGACATATGACTGAGGGAAATGAATTGTTCATAGTGTTCTGCTATGTTTTGTCATGATTATCCTCAAAGTTTATTCGGTGTAATCAAATATAAATATTGAGTTTTGTCGATGGAGTGGAATCATCCTCTGAGAAATTAAATTTTCACCCTCTTTGTGGTAAACATATTAGTAATTTCATCCAAAGGTTTTCTGTTAAAAAAACAAAAAGGTCTTGGGAAGCAAAAAATGAGAAATTGGATAACCATGAGTATTCTGAAGATAAATAAGGAATTGTTTAAATGTAATTTAAATAGTTGATCAAGGATCTAAAATGATAAGAACTGCAGTTTACAAAGTTTATATTGAACTAAGTAAAGTTGGCTTTTGGACACTTTTGGTAAACATTTGAGGACTTAGTAATAGGTAAATGGAATTTTTAGTATTCCTTAAGGCATGTTAAGCAAAAGAGTATATTAGTGCATTTGTGCTTCTATAACAAATACCTGAGATTGGGTAATGTGCAAAGAAGATAAATTTTTTTCTCATACTTATGGAGGCTGAAAGTCTAAGATAAGGCACTGGAAGCTTTGGTGTCTGGTGAAGGCCCAGGCTCCGCTTCCAAAGGCACCTTGTTGCTGCATCCTCACAAGGCAGAAGGTGGAAAGGAAACTGGACTACCTAGTTTCCTCTAGCCCTTTTTTTTTTTTTTTTTTTTTTTTTTTTGAGACAAAGTCTCCCTCTATCGCCCAGGCTGGAGTGCAGTGGCGTGATCTCGGCTCACTGCAAGCTCTGCCTCCCGAGTTCACGCCATTCTCCTGCCTCAGCCTCCCAAGTAGCTGGGACTACAGGCACCCGTCACCACGCCCAGCGAATTTTTTTGTATTTTCAGTAAAGATGGGGTTTCACCGTGTTAGCCAGGATGGTCTGGATCTCCTGACCTCTTGATCCGCCAGCCTCAGCCTCCCAAAGTGCTGGGATTACAGGCATGAGCCACCGCGCCCGGCCTCCTCTAGCCCTCTTATAAAGCCACTAATCTCACTCATAACGATGGAGCCCTCGTGGCCTAATCACCTCCTAAAGGCCCCATCTTTTAATACTGTTTCATTGGGGATTCAGGTTTAGCCTGAAATTTGGAGGGGACACAAACATTCAAGCCATAGCAGAAAATAACAGATGAAACTTCCACAGAGTCATATAGTGTATTTCTTAAGTCCTGCAAAACTTTATGTGTCTTTCTCATTAATTAATTTTTACCTGAGTCCATTCCCTACACTTCCGATTGATTATGTGGGTAAAGACTCTTTCCCTTTGCCTTTTTCATAAGAGCAGCGCCCTGGACAGATTTTGCCTATCCTCACATTTAAAAGTGCATCTACTTTATAATACCCAATCTCATATGTATCATTAAAATAATATATTCTAAAAGTTTGGGTTATTTTAATAGATATAACTAGAACTCTCAGACAAAAAAGAAAGCAAGAAAAGCTTACTGGTTACTGAGCAATTATAATTATGCCCAGTTATTGAGCAACATATATTAACTTTGTCTTATTTTATCACAACAGGAATTAATATTGATTTTAAAGATGTGAAAATAGAGTCTCAGATATAATATATTGTCCAAGCTTCCATATCTAGAAATTTCACTGATTTTTTTTTAATGAAAAGCTTAGTTAGTCCTAAACTAGTAAACTGGCTTAGTTATGCTTTTGATTTGGATAGAAAATATTCAGATTAGCAGTTATACACGAATATTAAAAATCAATGAGGAAGATTCTACCTATTGATAGCAAGTAGGCTCAGAAACTAGTATATACAGAATTCCCCAAAGCAGTGAGCTTTTCTAATTTAATAAGGATATAAATAATATTTTTCTATTCCAATAGAATAGTTACAGGCCGCACATATGCACAAGATAAGATAAATATCAGACAGTACATTTAAGTACAATTCATTGATCCGATTTTAAGAATGTTGATTAAATTTCCAACTATCTTGCAACATTATTGTTTAAATATTATTTTGCTAACATATGTGTTTACTTTATTATAGTTGAATGTCATTTGGGGAATTTTGAAAATAGTGAATAAAGTTAAAGGAAAGTAAACTTTTAAGAATGGGGATTTGAAGTTTGCTATTGACTTAGAAAATTTTGTTTTATTAAATTTTACACATGAAAGAGCATTAATATAGACTATAGAGTAAAATATATCAGTGATGTTAACATTTTGTTTTGGGGATGCAAGTTCTTTTGTCTACTGTCTCTCAATTCACCTTAAACAACATGGAAAAAGCACACTACCAAACCCTTTTCGTAAAACTACTTAGACTATTACCAGCGGTGAGTTTCCTAATTTGGATTATTTTGTTTTATAAACTCTACAGCTATATCATATTGCAACGTTGCAAAATTAAGTTTTTGACAACATTATTGAGGTATAATTTATATAACATACATTTTACCCATTGTAAATACATTAATATATGATTTTTAGTAAATGTATAGTTTTGTGCATCTATCACCAAAATGCAGTTTTAGAATATTCTCATCACCCCTAAATTGTTCCCTGAACCCTTCTGGAATTAATACTTACTTCCACACTGAGCCCTAGGCAACCACTGAACTCTTGCCTTCACAAATTTGCCTTTTGTGGACATTTTATATGAATGGAATCATACAATCTTCAATCTGTTGAGTCTGGTGTGTTTCATTTAGCATAATGCTTTGGAGGCACATCCCTGTTGTAACATATATCAGTAGTGTATTCCTGTTATTTCTGAATAGTATTCTGCAAGTACACGCCATATAGCATTTATCAATTTACCAGTTCATAAATCATTTTATTCTTTCAATGTTTTGTCTTTTATAAATAATGATGCTATGAATATAAACTATATATAAATATATATAATTTATTTTCTAAGATTGCTAGTTGTAGAATGACTGGGTCATACTTTTTTTAACTTTTTAAATAGTTGTAAAACGTTTTCAAAATGACTACCATTTTGCATTTCCACCAGTAAAAGGTTTTTGGTTTTGCTTTCCTACGATAGCCAAAGCTTTTTCTCCCCTTATAGTCCTTCTAATGGGTGTAAAGTGGTATTTCATTGTGATTTCAATGCACATTTCAAATATGAATAATATTGTTGTACATCTTGTCGTATGACTATTTATCACGAATATACCTTCTTTAGTGAAATGTCTTTGCAAATTTGTGTTCAAATTTTATTTGAGATTTTACCTATCTGCTCTTCTTCCTTATAAATTCTGGATACAACTTTATCTGGTATAATTCGCAATTAATTTTTCTTATTTTGCAATTTGCCCTTTCATTTTCTTAATGGTATCTTTTTTGCAGTGGAAAACACTTTTAATTTGATAAACTCCAATTTTCTGTTTTTTTTAATAGATAATGCACTTGGTATTATATTTAAAAAATCTTTGTCTAGCCCTAAATTTAAAAAAAGTCTTAATGTTTTCTTTTAGAAATTTTATGGTTTTAACTATTATACATCAATCTATGATCAATTTTAGATATTTTCATGCATGGTTTGAATTAAAACTACTATTTCATTTATTTGCTTTTAGATATCCAGTTGTCTAAAAACTACTTGTTATAAAGACTTATTCTCGATCTGTTGAATTATCCTGTATCTTTGTCAAATTCAATTGACCATAAATGTTAAGATTTATTTCTGGACTCAATTCTATCACATCTTGAAATCAATACCACATTCTTGATTGCTATGGGTTTATAGTAAATTGTACAATACAGAAATGTAAGTTCTCTAGCACTCTTCTTCTTTTAAAAAATTGTATTGTCTGTTGTAGGTTCTTTGCTTACCCCTATAAACTTTAGTATCATCAAGTAAGTTTCTAGAAAAGAAAGTAGGCTAGGTATTTCATAGGAAATATGTTGGAATTAGATCAGTTTGGGAGAATTTACATTTTCATTTATTCAGATCTTCGATTTCCTCACAATGTTTTTAGTGTACATCTTCCGCACATTTTTGCTAAGTATATTTCTAAATATTCATTATTATTTATATTATTTTATTGTTTTCTTTGCTGTTATTATAAATGATAAATTTTCTCTTAATTTCCTTTTTCAGAGTTTTGTTTTTAGTTTATAAAATGCAATTTCCTTATGTATATTGATCTAGTATCCTGTGACCTTCCTAAAGCATTTTATTCCTTCTGGTATTTTTCCTTTTGTAAACTCCTTGGAGTATCATGTTTGGAAATCCTAATAGTTTTTCTTCCTTGTTTCAATTTAAGTGCTTGAACTTATCTTCAAACATCACAGGTAAAACTTTCCATACAATATTGACAAAATGCCAAATGTGGGCACCTTAAATTAGTCCCAATTTTAAGGAAAAATAAATAAGTCTTTCATCATTTAGCATGATATATGTTTTGGTAGACACATTTTGTCAGGTGGAAGAAGACCTGATTAATAGTAGTTTGTTGAGAAGTTTTATCATCAGTGGCTTTTAGATTCTGGCAAATTCTTTTTATGCATCTATAGCACTAACCATGTGGTTTTTGCTCTTTTGTCTTTTACTATTATATACAACATTGAATGAATTTTTTTTAACATTGAATGAATTTTGAATGCTAATACATTTTATATTTCTACATTAGTCTAATTCATCTTTTGCTAATATTTTAAAGACTTTTTGTATCTGTATTACTGAGAAGTATTGGTCATAATGTTTTTTCTTTAAATGAGGTATCTTTATGGCTTTGGTATTGGGGATAACAGTGGTTTCACAGAAGGAGTTGAGGTATTATATTTGCTAAAAGTTCTCGTGAAAAATTTGTATGTATATATATTTATGTATATATACACATATACATAAATATATATACACATATATAAATACATATATATGTGTATATATAACTAGCTGAAATAAAACATGAATAATACCACCTAAGACTTTGATTTTATTTGTGGAAAGTGTTGTTGTTGTTTTTGAGAAAGGGTCTCAATTCTTTCCCCCAGGCTGGGGTGCAGTGGCAAGATCATAGCTCACTGCAGCATTGAACTCTTAGGCTCAAGTGATCCTCCCGCCACCACTTTCTGAATACCTAAGGCTACAGGTGCACGAAATCACATCTGGCTTAATTTTACTTTTTGTAGAGTCAGGACTTGCTATGTTGTCCAGATTGGTCTCTAAACACCTGGCCTCAGCAATCCTCTCACCTCAGCCTCCAAAAATGTTGGGTTTCAGGCATCTGCCACTGCATTCAGCTTATTTTTATTTTTATTTTTTAATTACAAATTCAGTCTTCTTACTTAGGCCTGTGTTTATTATTTTCTGTTTGTTTTATAACCACTTTTGGTGACTTGTGTCTTTAGGAAATTTCTTTTTCTCTAAATTTTTAAATTTGCTCATTATTATTGCTACTAATATTTTATATTTGCTTAGCTATTTATTAAACTTTCTCACACATCTTTTAATTTTTGCAATGCCAGTAGTGAGATCTCCTTTACCATTTCTGATATTAGTGGTATATAGTTCCGTTTATTCTTTTCTACTTTATTTTTTTTTGCCAGAAAGAGACTTCCATTTTTTATCCTTTTAAATAACAAACACTGATTTATGCAATTTTTTTGATATAATGTACTTTCATTATTTTGCTTATTTTAAACAGTTTGCTTTTTCCAGTTTTTTAAGGCAGAGACTTATAAATATTCAATTAAAAACAAAATTTGGATACATCCCTGGAACAGTAAACAGAGATAATAAAATAAATCCAATAAAGAAAATGTGGCACATATACACCATGGAATACTTTACAGCCATGAAAAAGGATGAGTTTATGTCCTTTGCAGGGACACGGATGAAGCTAGAGACTATCATTCTCAGCAAACTATCACAAGGACGGAAAACCAAACACCACATGTTCTCACTCATAAGTGGGAGTTGAACAATGAGAACACATGGTCACAGGGAGGGGAACATCACACACCGGGGCCTGTTGGGGGCTGGGGGGTAGGGGAGGGATAGCATTAGGAGAAATACCTAATGTAAATGGCAAGTGTATACCTATGTAACAAACCTGCACATTGTGCACATGTGCCCTAGAACTTAAATAATAATAATAAATAATAATAAATAAAATAAAATAAATTCAAAAATAATTAGATGAAATATTTACAAGGAATGATTGAATCTATTCTCAAAGTAATAATTGAATGTTATATCTTATAATAAAAGAATAAACATAACTGAGAGAAAAATAACTTGATATATAATATGTAAGAGTCCATGAACATAAAATATAATATATAAAGAGTATATCATGTGTATTCTAAGAATATACAATAATAAAGATATTCAGCAGGTCTGGGGTATGACCTAGACATCTGCCATTTTTGTTTGTTTTTGTTTTGATTCCATAGGTAAAATGATATGTGTATCCAATTAAATACTATTAGCCTGGAATAGGCTAGATTCAAATTCAAAAGCTGAGGCAGTAACCAAGATAATTTTAATTGAAATTAAGACCAATAATACTATTCTCTTGTTTTCTATTTTTGTTAGACAATGCAAAGCGTAGCACAGCAGACTTGAACAAATATAGAAAAATATCACAGAAATTATAAAATAAATTAGTTTTTTCCTGAAGTTAAAGTAATATTATGGATAATGAGGGGACTGACAAATATTGAGGGGCTTTCCATAAATTATATAGTATTTGAGATTTTTATATTAGAATTTGTATTAATAACAATTTATCTATACAGTTATAGCATGGAGATGGGTGAGATTCTGTTCTTATTAGATAACTCTAATTTGATTAGAGTCATCTGTGAAGCAATTTATTCTCTAAGAATATTGTGGAAAGCAATAGCACAATCAGCCAGGAAGTAATGGAATGTAACAGCTGGGTATGGTCAATGAGACGATAGATTCAAAGATAATCCTCCTGAAACTGTTGTCCCAATGTAATTGTAGTTACACATGAAGATATATCCATTGAGGAAAAACGTCAGAGGCTTCACAATGCATTGGGAAAATGAACTTCTCTAAAATAACCCAGCCAGACAATAAAAAGTGAGCAAGCTGATAACAATATGAAGACCCAGGTTGGGAGTGGGTGTAGAGCAATATTCAGATTTGCTAAAATATATTTTCTAAGATATCCAGTTTTTAACAGAAATTACAAGACATGCAAAAAAAAATAAAGAAAGAATAGAAAAAGGAAAGTTTGAACCATATGACAGATAAAAACATCAGGCAATAGAACTGCCTATTAGAGAAACCACATATTGAATTTAGAAGACAAAGACATCAATGTAGCCATTGTTAATACATTCAAAGAGCCAAAAGAAACCACAGTTAAAGAAAGGTGTAATTATAATGTATTATCAAATTGAGAAGATCAACAAAGATAAATTTCAAAAAAGGAATAAATTCTCAAGTTGATAAATACAATAATGAATGAAAATTTACTGGGGACTTCATGAATAGATTTAAACTGACAGAAGAAAGAATTCATGAACTGTAAGATAGATTGATATTGATTATACAGTCTAAGGAACACACACACACAAAAGAATGAAGATAAATGAACAAATGATCAGAGAAATGTGGACGTGGACACCATTAAGTGTACCAACATGCATAACAAGAATAGCAGGAGAGAAGAGAAAGAAAGGAAGAAACTCAAATAGACACATCACAGTAAAAATGCTGAAAGCCAAAGATAAGAAGTAAAACTTGAAAGAAGCATGAGTAAAATGACTAATCACAAAGGAAGATTAACAGCTAGCTTTCATCAAAAACAAAGAACACAATGCAGAGGAATAACACATTTAAAATGTTCAACGGGGTCAAAAAAGAGACTCAACAAAGAACTCTGTATTCAAAAAAGCTTCTTTAAAAGAAAAAAAAAGAAAAGATAAATTAAAGACATTCCCAGAAAAACAAAAACTGAAAGAATAAATGGATTCTGTTGGTGCACGCTGACTTTACAGGAAATACTAAATGTTGTTCTTCAGGCTGAAATTAAGAGACTCTGGAAAACAATTTTAACTCATACAAGAAAATAAAAAGAAACAGTAAATGTAATTATATAATTGCAGAAGACAAATAAATGCAGATTTTTTTCTTGTTTTAACTGATTTAAAGAGCCATTATTGTGTAGAATAATATGCATATGATATATTGTTAAGCATATAACATATAGAAAAGTAATATATTGCACAATAACAACACAGAAATTGGGTTGGAGCAAAGCTATATTGGGGTAAATTATCCAATACTCATGGTAACTTGAATCTCCAGAAACAAACGAAAAGAGCCAGAATGATAAGATTAACATACCAACAGCTGTCAATGTATAGTTCCTTTCTTAAATTATATCCTTTAATAAATATAAAATTACAGAAAATAATAACTGTAACTATGTATTGTTGGATTTGTAACATTTAAATATGTAATAACATGTATAGAATGCCCCATCAAATGGCAGAATTTTAACCAGGACAGACCAAATGCTAGGACATAAAGCAAATCTCTAAATTTAAAAGAATAGAAATAGTATAAAATATGTTCTGAACACTGCCTTAGACCATTTTGTGTTGCTATAACAGAATACTGAGTCTGGGTAATTTGAAAGAACAGACATTTATTTTTCACAGGACATATTGAAGATGTCCAAGATCAAAGTGCCAATAGGTGGTCTCGTGGAAACCTGGTCTCCACTTCCAAGATGACACCTTGAATGCTGCGTCTTCTGGAGGGCGGGAACAGTATTCCTCACAAGGCAAAAGAATGGAAGAGAGGGAATCCTTTTTTATAGCCGCATTAATCCATTCAAGGTAGAGTTTTCATGACCTAAACAGTTCACATTTGGTCCCACCTCCCAACACTTTTGGAATAGGGATTAAGCTTCTCACACATGAATTTAGAGGGGATGGAAACATTCATATCATAATAAACACCATTAACAAAGTCAGATATGAAAAAGGAGAAATTACTCCTAATCTTACAGCAATAAAAATGATTATAAAGAAATGTTATTGAAAACTGTATTCCAATGAATTAGACAACGTAAATGGACAAATTTTTTAAAATATGTAAACAACCAGAACTGACAGAAGTAAATGACCTGAATAGGCCTACAAGTAAAGAGATTAAATAAGTTATCAAAAAATACCAAAAAAGCCTAGCACCAGATTTCATTAGAGAATTCTATCAAATATCATCATGTATCATTTAACAGGGAGATATTCTGAGAAATGTATTGCTAGACAGTGTCATTGTTCTGCAAACATTTCAGAGTATCTATACCAACATAAATGGTATAGCCTGCTACACACCTAAGTTATGTTGTATAGCTTATTGCTCTTGGGCTACACACCTGTACAGTGTGTTAGTCTACTCTAGGCAATTGTGAAACAAAGGTGGGTATTTGCGTTTCTAAACATTAAAAAGGTAGAGTAAAATTAAAGAGTAAAATATTAAAAATGAAACACCTGTATAGGGCGCTTACCATGAATAAAGCTTGCACAACTGGAAGTTGCTCTGGTGAGTCAGCAAGTAAATAGCAAGTGAATGTAAAGGCCTTGGATATGACTGCATGCTGCTGTAGATTTTATAAACATTGTATGCTTAGGCTACACTAAATTTATAAAAAATAAAATAAAATCACTGTGTTATAACAATTAGAGAGCTACAAAGTCATTAGGTGATAGGAATTCCTCCACTCCATTATAATCTCATGGGCTGTATCTGTGATCTGTCATTAAAAAAAACATTGTTATGCAGCATGTAATTGTACTTAAAGACAAACTACATCAATTCTTCACAAACGTCAGAAAAATAGGAGAGAGGGGAGCATTTTCCAGTTCATTCTATTAAGCTAATATTACCTGGATACCAAAACCAGATAAGACATCACAAGAAAAAAGAAAATTACAAACCAATGCGTGCTATTAATTGGACACAAGATTCCTTTCCAAAATACCTGCAAATCTAATTGAGCAACACATGAAAAGAATTATAAATCGTGACCAAGGGTTGACATGGTATGTTTCTCTCCATCTCCTCATTTTTAAGCTGCCTAAATCTTTATATTTACATTGGTTTTGTAGACAACATATAACAGGTTCTCAGGGTTTTTTTTTTTCTTTTTTCTCAACTATTTCAATAATCTGTCTATTAATTGATATGTTTAGACAATTCTCCATAATCTGATTAATGATGTAGGTAATTTTATCAGCTGGCCCTTAATTCTGATACCCCAGTGCTAAATTAAACATGATTTCTCATTTGGCTCAAAGTCTCTCCAGTCTTCATGAGTATAATATTCAACATTTTTATTTACTGCTGATTCCCATTAAAATATTTAGGGATCATTGCTATTCCTTGAAGTATGTGAGCTTGCTGCAAATTGATTTTTATGTTAAGGAATAGAGAGAAAAAGTACTTTTTTTTTTCTATGTAAAAAGCTTCCATCAAAATGCCCAAATACATATATTTTCCAACTATTTTTTCAAAATTTGTTGTAACCTTTGTGACATATATGTCTATATGAAAGCCACACATGCTGTACCAGTGTTATAAAGCATGTTCTGTGTCTCAATATTTTATTTGATTTAGACAATGCATAATCACATTCACAACTGCATGTATTTTAAAATTGTATCACTCTAACTCACTATGGAAATAGCTCTACCATTGATGAGGAAAGAAATTCCCAGGAAGTACTTCAACAGATTTGCAGAACAGTTAACCAGTTTGAAATTGTTCAATTCCTTATAATTGACACACTTCTAGAATGAAGGTTTAGGGTTTTGCATTTTGCAAAGTTTTCAACTCCTGCTCTTGTCTCTTTAATGTTCAAAATTCTGAAGTATTAAAAGTGCTTACTTGTCAATGTTTGGCTCCTCATTTCCACTGCAAAGAAACCTGTCCTCTGCTTGCTGCATCAACGTTTTATATCCTCAGCTTTTGAATCTCCTGGGCCACAGTAACCACTTACCATACCAAGGGCAGTGTAAATGGTTACATTTACATATATAATGGCTACCACTTATATGTGTCACTTTCTGAAAAACAAAATAAAAACAGTAACAACAAAACAAATGTTTCCACTGCAGAACTGGACATCCTCAGATATAAAATGGTGGTCCCTCAGCTCTGAGGTATAGATTGGGGTGTGGGAATAATTAATACAGACTCTACCCCACACTCTCTTGGTTATAACAGATAATGCATAGATTATATAGAAATTAAAGTTCTATATTTTTTGAAATTAGAAACATGAAACTTGTTATTAAATATTTCCATAGTTTTCTCTGTTAAGTAGAGTGAAGCATTTTCCTTTATCACATGCTTTTCTCCAAAACTTCAGCTAGTTTATCTGAAGCATGTTTTAAATTTAGAAAACATTTTATCTGACTAAAAATCGTTTTTTTCTCTATTTATATGGACATATCATTTGCATATACAATACTCACATGTTTAGCTAAAAATATATTATGTAAGCTTGTTGAGACTTAACAAATTTCATTTAAATATTAATCTAAATTTCAAAATCTTGTTCTGCAGTAGACACTGTATTCCAGCTCTTAGCGCATATTTAATAAAAGGAAAATCTGTCTGGGTGCAGTAGCTCATGCCTGTAATCCCAGCATTTTCA
Source organism: Pan paniscus (assembly GCF_029289425.2). Taxonomy (NCBI): domain Eukaryota; kingdom Metazoa; phylum Chordata; class Mammalia; order Primates; family Hominidae; genus Pan; species Pan paniscus. The sequence goes on from NC_073249.2 coordinate 60,920,606, forward strand.
GAGGGCAAAGCAGGAGAATGGCTGATGGCCAGAAGTTCAAGACCAGCCTGGGCAATATGGTGAGGGCCTCATCTCTGCATAAAACTTTAAAAAAGAACAATTAAGCAAGTGTGGCAGGGTGGCATGCACGTATAGTCCCAGCTACTCCAGAGGCTGAGGGGGAAAGATTGCTTGATTCCAGGAGGTTGAGGTTGCAGTGAACTATACTATTGCTATACTCCAGCCTGAAGGCAGAGCAAGGCCCTGCCTCAAAAAAAAAAAAAAAAAAAAAAAAAAAAGGAAGACTTAATTTAAAAATTCATATTTTTTATACAAAGAAAAATGTGCCCCTAAGCCTAATGTACTCAGTCTTCAGATCAGTTAGCTTATATGACTTCCTGAACATCTTTCTTTGTCTCCTCAGACAGTACCTATTTATTAAGGGAAAATGGTCCTGGAACCTAATTTGCTAAATATACTGTATGTTCTAAATTTTGAATTTTTTAAAAGTCCTAATGTACCCCAAGTATTTCAACTCTGGAGACCCTCAAAAACTGTATTCTCAGGTCCTTGTTAGTGTTTCACAGCTGAGACAATGCTAAGAACAGATTTTCAAGTGCTAATGAGAAGTGGTATAGATAATTAATGTTTCACAGAGCCAGTAGT